>NW_023605763.1:0-120005 GCF_013339745.2 Dermacentor silvarum
TTGGTAATAGTGCAGAAAGGGTCAATGGCATATACCAGGGACAAAAAGAAATGACAGAAAGAGAGAGAGAGAGAGAGAGAAAGAGAGAGAGAAACGAAGAAAGAGAAATAAAAAGAGAGAGAAAAGAAGAAAGAGAAAGAAAGAGAGAAAGAAAGAGAGCGAGAAAGAAAATCACCAGCCCGTCCCCTATCGAGAAAAGGGGTGTAAGTGAAGGATGTCGTGTGTGTACTTGACCTACTACTTTCCCTTCCCTTTCCTACTGCTTTTCGTTTCCTTTCGCAGTACTTATCGTTCCCTTTCCTTCTACTTTTGTTTCCCTTTCGTGCAACTTTTCCTTCCGTTGCGTTGTATGTTTCTTTCCCTCGATGCATACGTTTAATAAATGTTTATGCTTATTACCGTGACATGTCGCGAACATTACGTTACCCTGACGTAGGTCAGATACGCACACGACAAGCTTCGCTTGCCGCCATTTTATCTACAGGGGAAGGGCTGGTGAATTTTTTTCAAGTAATGTGCGTGAAAGCCTTTCTGCACACAAATAGCATTCACGATATGGAGGCCCACAATTACACTCTTTACTATTTATTAGGAGCTAGGTTTCTGTTTTTTGCCCGAAGGCGGTACAACATGGGTACTACGTGCGGCCGGAGTTTCATTGCTTTCCCCGTTAGCGTCATATATACGCACATCTGACAAATGGCGCAACACCGAAACATGTTCGGGTTCCACATATTCATGCACGTGTTCGCGCATTACGTGCATTCCTATTGGTCGGCGAGATAGCTTCCGCGCTTGCGGTGAGCACGGCATGTCCGGATTGCGCGCGCGCTCGCCATCCGCATAGTATAGAAACGCATTGCACGGCGCGGTAGTTACAGCACGCAGCGCGGGCAATGCGTTCACGTTAACGCGATCGTAACGTATACACAGATGCACGTATATATATACAGCATACATATTTACTCTCACACAAACAAACTGGCCGGGAACAAGAGAAGAGGGGGGGTCGTATGTGGCAACACGAATCTCGGCCTGCGTGGCAGTGTCCCCATAAACCGCGCTCCCGAACTCGCCGTCCAGATTGACCGACGCAGCGCGTTCCATTCGTGCCGCGCAGGGTTTCGAAGGGCCTTAACGACGACGTGGACCATGAGCCGAATAAAGCTGTACTGAGATAACGGTGCCGGACGCCCGTGCTCGCGCGCGCTCTGACTTAAGAGGAGCGGAATTGGCGACCGAAATTAGGCGCCCTGCTGACGATCATTAACTTCGGAACCGTCCCCCGTGAAACACGCGACAGCCAACGACGACCTCATCTTCCGCTCCCGCCGTTGCCAAATCTACGGCGAGTCGCACGCTGTTGGTCCTGGAGACTCAATCTCGGCAATCCCCCTGCCCCCCCTATTTCCTCGTCCTCGATCGAAACTCGGTGCGAAGCAGGTATGAGTACGTTTGGGCTATGCGATTTCTTTGGCAGTTTGCCCCCTTCTCTGTGCCATATACGCAGTCGATGTATGTGGCGGGCACCGGTATTAAATGAATCGTAAAGCCTGGAGCTCGACGTCGGTCGACGTTTATGCACCGTATCTTCGCGGCCTCTTTGGAAGCATGACCGTAATAACGCACACCGATCGCTGCCCACCAGCGAGTTATGAGAGGAAATAAAGGATGCCCCGAAAGACGTTGCAAGCAGCTTATATTTGGCTCCTTTCGGGACACTTAAACACGTGTGAGCGATCAAAACTCCTATAGCACGACTGGTGATGGATGTGGGATTCTCTTTTACAAGGACTTATAGGGGAAGGTAAATGTAGCAAGCATTATTTCACTTCAAATAGGGCAATACTGCTGTGCGTAAACAAAGTGATCCATCGTGCAGCGACCTTTTGTATACTACATGTGCATGTGCGTGTTTGTGTGTTCGAACTCATAAAAGCAACAAAATAACTTAGTGCTGATATACTTCCTTAGCTTTACAGGTGGCCTTTGACACTGTAATAGAATGACCCGGTACGTTGCAATTAGTAATACGATTAGATTTTTATTTTCCAGATCAGTTTTAATTTCGCAAGCGAACACGATGTTTACATGCCTGTTGTTGCATATTTGAAGTTGGCACGCACACGGACGCTCACGCGCAAGTGCGCACGCATGCACGCACCTACACACCTACACACAGTATATCTCTCTATATTGTGTGCCCCTCTTGCTTAACTGTGCTGCCATCACGTCTCACGCCTGGCTGCAGTTTCTGACGCTAAGTTCGCAATGGGAGAGCAGCGCGCAGTCGGCTGGCCAGCTCTTTTTGCAATTTCTTGGCAAGTGCTGAGCTAGCACGCCTGGTGCTTTATTTAGTATACGTTCCTTTGTGTGGAAACGCTTGGAAACAGCCCTCGGGAATTTAGAAAAATTCCGGCACTGCATTTTTGTATTATTTACTTGGCCTGTAGGAAAAAAAAACACCTCGGGAAGAAACTTTCTCTTCGTTTACGCAAAATTGGTCGTGAATAAAAAGAAAGAAAGAAATAAAGAAAGAACTAGCTTGCAGTAAAAAAAGCAAATAAAGTGGACCATCGATTGGGAAAGCGGTTCCTGACAAACTGTCTCATGCACAGCACAGCGTCGTGAACCCGCGTACCGTGCGACACAGAAGGAGTGTGCCGCACGGGCTGATCATCTGTCTTGTAACAATATTCGCGTATAGATATATATGATACAGTGTTGTCCAATGGTGACCCATGGCTTTCGGCAGTGAGGTTCGATTCGTGCCTAGCTCGGAAAAATCGATGATTTGTTGGTGCGCGCGAGAATAGAGTACCACGAATCACTTGCCTGTAGTAGGAGAGGTGCGCAAAAACGGTCCGGTAAAAGAAAATGGAGACGCGCATTACAGGAAAACAGGTGCCACTACAGCCTGAGCGTACAGCACAGGGCGAGCGTGGGAAGGCGCTCACACGCCTGTATGCTTAATGTGGGAAAGTATTTGCATCGATAAGCGTAGCAATACCGTAGCCGATCAGAGTAAGCGACAGCCAACGAGCAAATAAGCGCGAAGAGACTTCATGTTTACTCACAAGCGGTCGGTACTTGTTAGTGGTTGTGTTACGCTATAGCAGTTTTCATTGTGCGAGGTTCTCTAGAAAAATATAATTGTACGTAAGAATCAGCTGAGTATAATTCACGCAATCGCGCAATTGTGTTTGCATGCGTTTGAATGCATAAGCATTCTTTGGCGAGTGCACCAGCAATATCTGTCACGCGAAAAGTGTAATACCTTGTATCTGCATGAAATTGCGTAATTTGCGGAGTCAAGACATTTAATCGTTATAATAGTGTGAATGTAGATGATTGATAGCACCATAAGCGAAAGGAACAAGTGAAAAAAAAAGATTAAAAAAAAAAAAAATCGGAGAGAAAACCATTCTTGTCAGAGCTGCCTTGAAAGCTTACTTTTCCGCATTATGAGTGTGTGTGCAGAAAAGCCTACTGTGGGGCTGCTGAGTATAAAAATAATTGATTGGTAGAGATGATGATGATGATGATGATGATAATAATAATAATAATAATAATAATAATAATAATAATAATAATAATAATAATAATAATAATAATAATAATAATAAGTTATTAGTGGGTTAAAGAAAACTGGTGACGTTGACGTCACCACGTCAAGGTCGTAACAAAAATTTAAAAAAGGAAAAAGCGAAAATATAATAAAAAGGAGTAAAGCAGCTGCGGTGAAACGGTTTTGACGGCGTTCTGGCTCAGTTGATACGAACGCTTTGAAGGGGACATGCAGCTTCCTGGCCACTCATTTCCACTCCGTTCATTACACGGATTTCATTTCTTTGGCACCGGAAAAGCGATGGGTATACACGCATAAGCTAGGAAAAGCAAGTAAGCAAAAGCAAAGTAACAGTAACAATGCTTAAGCGTTAGTAGACAATTATAAGAATTTCTGCGGCATTTTTTGTGTGGACGCTGGTAGCCTCAATTTCTTAGCTGCGCATCGCGATGGCCGGCTTTGATGTAGCTAAGATTCCCCTTCATCAACAGTATTAAACCAAAGAACAAACACATGGCAAATTGAAACCGCATTCCAATTACAGATCAGCTTCGCCACTATGCTTGTAGCTGGCCGTACTTACATACAACATGCGTCTATATTTCTGGCTGTAGCAGCGCAGGTACAGGCTGAAGTAAAGGTTCTAAATAAGCGGTTGGGACTCCCCTTACAGAACGAACAGTGGATGATAAAAATAAACGAATTTTTAGTACATAAAATTCAGCTTCGGTAGGGAAATTTACTTCCGTACTCTTTGATGTTAGGCATTAGAAAAATTACAGGGCACACACTTCATCGCGTTTCAAGAAATAGCCGAATATCCGTGGCCCAATTGCAGGTTAGTCTTTAAAAATGGGGATTCAGTACCATAATAATGAACTTGGTGCGCAGCGACAGTGCATCGCCTGAGGCGTGTACAATGGATTATGGTTCGGTTAATATCAATCCCGCAGAAGTAGGTGAAATACTTTCACTGAAAGCAAATATTTGACGAGGTCGTACGTCCGCCCGATTTAATGGATTTTGGAGTTAATTATGCAGAAGGAGGCTGCGTCGAGCTTTTCTCTTACAGTATGTAATCTGTCCTGACAAACTATTAAAATCAAGTGAATGTTTCCGCTAGCCCATAAAATATTTTTTCAAGACTGGCTTATTAATAAGGTAAGCAGTGTTTAATTGGGACAGGAGAACATCCATCGGCTCTTTCCTTACAGGCGTAAACATTACTCTGTATACGTTTTGAAAACATAAATTTTAATTTCTAGTGTGAGTTTATTTTTTGGGAAAGCTTTGAATTTTTGCCAAAGGATGTGTGTGAGGGGTGGAGGTTAAGGGGGGGGGGGGTACCCCGATGGTTACTTGATTGCTTATGCGCACCACATACAATTTTATACATATACGAAGGGAAAGGAAAGCGAGGAAAGACACAGTGGAGAAGGAAAGGCAGGGAGGTTAACCAGTTTAGCACAACCGGTTTGCTACCCTACACTTGGGAGCGTTATGGGGGAGAATGAAAAATGGGGAGGAGAGAGAGAGAGAGAGAGAGCACATAGCCCAGCACACGCATCGTCAGTTACAGTGCGACATTCTTGCGTGGTACGTGACATCACTGTCACAGCCGCTTGTCCAAGCCCGTTTCTTTCAAAAGTCTAAACAGTCCTTTCGTTGCCTTCAGTTGCGATGTCTTTTATCGACACTTGAAAATCGTTTCAACTGACATTGGTCCATTGTCAAGGTGCGAAATGTTATTCTTTTCTCATTGGAATGGCCGACGAGGCACTTTGCAATACCTGTCTTTGCCAGGAGACGCCAGAACAAATTGTATACAAAGGGAAGAAACCTATCTATAATATGCAACCTGCGTATGGGCGCGAGAGCTGTGCATTTAATAGGTTTATTTTGCAGTTGTATATTCGCTCATGCATTACGTTGGACAAGTCATTAATAACTGTGCCACCCGACCAGCAAATTTTTGTTTTACGCTTATAGAAAGGCACACAAGAAAAACAGGAGATCGCATGTGTATTCCTAGTTTCTTGATTTTTTTTTCAGGCAGGTTAAACCTGAGCAGTTCGGTTTACAAATGCGCATTCGTGATAGAGGGAATCAATCAATAAAAGACAGTGTTGCGTGCTTTTCATCTTCTAGCGAATCATTCGGACCTTACTTTTTCTACAGCATGCTTGAGATTGCGGGGCTCGCTGCGTAATTTCGTTTTCAAACAAAAGTTGCTTCGCCATGACACCAACAACTGCGCGCTTCCACGTGCGTTCTTGTTTTCTTGCGCTGTAAGGTTTGGAAGAACTGCCGCGTTGTCTGCTCTCGTTTTCATTTCCTCGAGCGGAAACGAACGCTTCCTCGCCACGGTGGATTGAAGAGGTGAGGGTGGTGAAAAAGAAGGGGAGGAGGAAAGAGCCGCTTGGATTTTGAAGACGCAACTCGATCGCGGCCGAAAGCGAAGTTTGCTCCCGATAAGCACCATAAACCGGAGACAAACAACGCTCGCCAGAAATTGATTGAGACTCTTGAAGACTCTTTACTGCTGTCTACCAGCGTAAAAATGTATTTCTAGCAGGAAAGCAAAAAAAATAAATAAAAATAAACGCGAGCATGTAATGCGCGGCAAGTTGTGTTAGAGAAAACTAGAGTATAGATATGGTACGCCGGAAGGAAGAAAACAGGAAGACGGAACTCCCGTTTGTTTGGTTTTGACGGTCGCTGAGATACCCCTTGTATAGTAGCCCGCTTCCCTACCGTAAAGCAATCTTCATAAACGCAAAAATGTAAAAAGAAAAGATCTTTCACTTGAGACGAAGTCTTGCACCCGGCACGGAACTTTCTTGGCATGTTGGGTTTCCTTGTGTTTAGATTTTCTTCTTTGAGCCCTGGTAAACAGTTGTACGAAGCTAGCCAATGTGGTTTGCGCGACAAGTGAGTGCATTATTGCTTCTGTAACAAACTCACTTTCATCCTTGTGATTCGCAGAGAGCGAATTTGTTACGCGCAGTTTATGAGCGGGGCTCTATTTTACACAAGTGAAATTGTAATTCAGAGTTTGGAATGCAATTTCCAGCTGGTTTCTTCTTGTACCAGTGAAACATAATGATTACAGCTTTGAGAGACACTTTGAAAACTGTAGAAAGTAGTCCTAGCAGGTATTTTCTAAGTAAATCGGCAGTGAGTTCGGTGGTTGGTTTATACATTCAACAATAGAAAGAAGCGCACATGAAGATGTCAGGCCGATAAGAAATTAGCAACACCTTACACTTCTCAGACCCTGTACCTTTTATTTTCAGAAGTATCCCGCAAGAGGAGACACAAGAAAATGCGATTAATGTGTTCTATTGAGGGTGCTTGGTTTGGGAGAGAAAAGAAGGTGCACTGCCGCTTCAAACAAACTGCAAAGCTCCTGTGAAAACTGACGTTTTCTATATCTTTTAAAACAACCCGGGCGGCACTTCTTGAGATTAAAAGGCGGCGTTTGAGCTTGCGAATATGTAATGGAGTCTAAAAACAGAAACGGGGCTTTTTCTCTGAGAGCACTGGCAGGCTCTCATAAACTCCAGGTCATGTCTTACGCATGAAACTGCGAGTATGTGGACAAAATGCAGAATGGCCTAATATATCTCCGCCCAACAAGGACGAACTTCAATCTACACAATCGCATTCTGCTCTAGCGCTGTCTGAGGGACCACTAGCACGCCTGTTAAACGGTGCGGAAAACGGTACAGTTATCCCCCTTAAAAAGCGTATTGTTAAAAAGATGCGATGAACGTGCCGATATTTATATTACACAGCGTTTTTCTTTCTTGTGCAGCGTGTACAAAATGGCTTCCTTTATGGAATCAACTAAGGGATTTGAACTAAGTGAATGTTTAAAGCTCGATAAAAAACCGTGTCACGTTCTTCTTAACGTCTCGCTGCAGTATAAAAGTAACATGCATCTCGACTCACGAAAGGCTAGACACCCAAACATAAATAATATTTATAATGTAAAATATTTTGAGCACCGCGCACGCATCTGAATGTGTGTAGGAACCCACATCAGTGGAGTGGTGGTTGCCTACATTTACTGTTGAAAACGTTGTGTTCGTATGTCCAGAAACTTACCGTTAGATGTTTGATCGGTCATTATTACGTAATTATCAGAAGTAGACGTCATTATAAACGACTTATATTTAATCCTTCGCGAATTCGTAACATTTTGTCGCTGTTATTATGCAGCGTGCGAGTTTCCACTCAGCTTCCATTCTATTCCCCCTTTCTCTTCCTCACAGTGTAGGACAGCAAAACGGACGATCATCTCTTTGACCTCCCTGTCTTTCCTGTCCTTGCTTTCTCACTCGCTCTCTGTTGATCGATTGATTGGGTGAATGATTGATTTGATCTGATTTCATTTGATCATACTGGAAATGTTGGAAATACTGGAAATTCCCAATATTTGATTGTCAGATGAACCGACATAAATGACATGAAAAAAGGAAGAGAAACAGAAGAGAGATAAACACACATATATGAGATGATGATGATGATGATGATGATGATGATGATGCTGCTGATGATGATGATGATGCATGGCATTTATTGACGCAAGGGCCAAAGATGGCCAAAACACATATAAGTGATGAGCATTTCGTGTCGATGCACTGAATACATGACAAATGTAATGAACGCGTCGAGACAGTAGGAAAATGTACAAATCATTTTACAGCAGGCCAACAGCAAACAGTCGAAGGAAAGGATGAAAAAAGAGAGAGAGTTAATGCCAAATATAAAGAACGATTGAGTGACTTGCACAGTGCGGCCAAAAATAGACAACTAAGGACAAATAACAGGTAATATTAGAATGAAGTATCATATTTACAAGCAAATGGAAATCTGAATATATCAAACAGAATTTAAGGAAGAAGTAAGCATCTGCTATAAAACACAATAGCACTGTCCGTTAAAAGAAACTATTAAAACTTTCAGATGTATGGATTGTGATTTTGGAACATACATGGCGCATTACAAGCCTCCCTATTTCTGCCAACCTTCCTCTTGCTTGACCTGGTACAAGCGGTTTGCTACAGAGAGAGAAGAATAAGAATCCCGGTTTTGTGCTTATTCCGAACAAGCCTTTGCTGGCTCATAAAGAGGGTAATAAATGATGTTTCCGAAAATAAAACAACGAAGGTGAGGTTTCTGGAGTCCGATTTCACGGCCTCTGATATGCTTAACACAGAAATGAACATGATATAAGATGCGGAAGTGGCTGTATATCACTCAGGTTAAAGTAACTGAAAGCAGAAGTTGTCTCGTGAAATATTATGACCACACGTTAATGCGCTTTTCGCTTTCGTCGCCGTTTTCCTCACTGCAACAAAGTAGCCAACAGTTGTAATCGCTTCCTTTCTTTCTATATTCTTATGCCTAGCCAGATCGCCTGTTCCTCCTTTGGGTAACACCATCGCCGTCGTTCTGGGCCCTCGCCAGCAGGTGAAAAATTATCTGTCGCCTTCCACCTCCTTTTGGGCGCACGGAATACTGACACTCGCCGTGTCTCTCGCAAAAAGCGGCGGCTCATCTGAGGTCATGCTGTTGTAAACGAGCTTCATAGCCTAATCGCTTTGCTGCGAAATTCGGGAGACAAAAGGACAGCGACGAGACTTTGGCAAAACTTAGCTAAAGCCTGGCGCGTGCCACTTCCAGGCATATGCCGTGATTAAAAGTACATTGTGATTTCAATGATCTTCCCTTGTAATCAAACATGAGTGTTCGTTTCGTTGTGGCTGATCGGTATGTCCTAACACATAGTTCGTCACCGTTTTCCGCTAGACGCTTTTTAATCAGGCTTCAGGTGTCTCAGAAGCACTGCTGTAAGCACATGTACTACTAACTTCTGCCACAAGCTTCTGAGACTTGTTGCTTCTGAATATATTGCTGCACAGAAGGTGATGTTGGCAGTTCTTACTAAAGAAAATGTATCCACCCAGAATTCGATACAGAGTAGACGACATGACGGTTTCCGTGTCCGCCATCATGCCATTCTTCTCAACCCATTGACTTTAGTCACTATAGTTGTGTTATCGTTACCATCGTACCGTCGTATTTATTGTCGGCCCCATAAGCAGGTTTTGTTGGCGCACAACGTCTTTCCTGTGTGACAGCCTACAATACTTTTTTTTTCTCCTACAATATTTGTAACCTCTGCCTTCAGCGTCCAACGAAGCCCCAGATTCTTACATCACTTGCCTGGAACTTCGCAATTTTTCTCCGGCTACTTGGGACAGCAAAAGCGTAACGGAAGAAGGGTGGTGAGGCTTAGAGATGGTGGCTGCGGTTGGTGCTGTGTTGCTTTAGGAGCGAGTGGACCCTACTTGTCTTCTGCTGAGTAGCCTTTATCCGTACGAGGAGAGCGACAAATACAGAAGAAAAGAAACACAAGGCGAGTTTTGCTTCCATCGCCTTCTTCGTGGAGACATGCTTCCGCCCTCTGATGTTTCTGTCTGCCACACGTGTATGTTTCTTCTGAAACACTGCGGAAAGTGCTTATTTTGTTTTTTCGTCGTTTTATTTGCGTCTTGTATTACAGCCGTACGCTTTCGCTGCATATACTTTTTTTTATTTTCTCACCGAAGGAAGGTTGCTGCTTAGTGTGAATGGACGTGGAACTATTAAAGATATAAGTCACTTTTACGGCTTCCATCTGTCACAGTGCTTTACTTTCCATTTTCTTGTTGTTGTTGTTGTTGTTTGTAGCTGCATGCTTGCTGTTTCTGAAAGTGCCACAGCAGCGACTTGTCAACCTCTGTCATTTCTTCTGCGCTTCTTACTTTTCCTTTTTTTACCGAGAGGTGATAAATTACAACCGCGTGAGATCGGTGCGATTGAGATCAGTGGAACGTATTTTCTTTTTTTCCTCTTCCTCCTTCTGAAACTATTGCAAGCGCTAGAACACCACACAGTACTTATAGATAAGGCTTGCAATAACGGGAGTGTAGGAAGGCGATGCGTTTCCTGCTTGCACCCTAGAATGTTCCCTGCAGAAGACCTGTAGCGTTTGCTTATATTGTTACCTTAGAGGTCCCAACAACAACAAACAACAACAACGCCAAAAATGCTAGAAGCGATTATGACGCTAGTGTCTATGGGAGCTGCCAGTGGGGTGGTTCATCCAGCGTGGTAATGATGGTTAGCACATCGGCTTGGCTAAACTCGCTTTAAACGGCTTTGTGGCTTCGAAAGTTTGCCTTATTCGGCAAAATATTGCTTTATAACAGCAGCAGTTTGCCATGACTGTTCATATGTATAAAGGTTTATAGCCTTCCTGTGCCTAGAAAAAAGAAGTCTGTTTAGAAATTTAGAAAAGTAAAGCGTAATAAGCAATACGACAAGAACACGGGAAGCCACAAGCACAAAGGTTAGACACAGCAGTGCATTGTATGCACTGCTTTATTTCAATTGATTTCAATCGCAGCTTAACCGTCGCAGCGCCTGAGTCCTCGCTAGTAAATTTAGGGGAATACTTTACGATTATAGCTACTGTACTTGAGTGTTTTGTATTGCTTTTTAGTGCTCTTGATTTTACAACAATCAGCTACTGCGAATCATATGAAAGTAGGAGATGAATGAATAAGGACTAAGTGCATTAGATAAGTCACGTGCTGCAAATACATCACTTCGATAATTCGTAGGGCGATTGAATATGTCTGCAATAAATAGCGTAGTAAATGATTAAAGAATGAAGAAGGAACGTCGCAGTTGAAGTAGCCTAGCACAGCGGATATATTTTGCGTATAACGTTAGGCACGGGCAAAACTTGAGCACCACAAGTTCGGAAAAAAACGCGGGCACATAGGAGGAAGACTCCAGATAGAAAGATGGTGTTTGTATGTGTTCGTAGTTAGGGCCCTACAGTCTATTGTTTGAAGCATGCCTCATTTGATTCTGCTGGTAGCCTTGTTAAGGTAGAGCGTCGTGTAACTGCGCTAGGAACGGGGTCGGTCAATCGCAATGCTGGAAACATTTAACGAAAGTTGTCACCAGCTGGCATTGTGTGACGCGTCCCGTTTGCCACATAATGAAATTCCCCTGAACGTTGTATCTCATAGACGCACTATTCCTAACACTTAGCACTACGCCATAAATTAATGCGCACGCTAGAAGAAAAAAAAAAAGTGTATTATAGCACTACCGCATCGCAAAACTGAATAGAAGTCGACTTTAACAAAATAGCGTGACTCATAATCTTTACTAAACAATCATATTACTTCGCCTAATTGAATGATCTGGAAACCTGAGCGAACAGTGGGTAATTTCAGGAACATTTAAACTTATAATCGCACCTCACTATAGTAGCCAGGACGCAATAGACAGTGTAAAGGAAGTAATGTTGGTACTTAAAAAAATATGGCACTATCAGCGTTCTCTTCATGTCAATAATAAGGGATAAATGCTTTGAGATAGGTCACTGCACGTCAGCTGATCATTTTTTTTGTTTGTTTGGCGCATTTCACGTTGTGATACTACACAGTGCTCTGTGATGAACGTTAATCCACAGAATATCAGAGCTCAACACACTGGGTTGCGTAAGACTGCAAAGGGAGATTCAAGAATGCAAAGAGAGGTATTGAAAGTGTTTGTGGGACCTATATAACGTATTGACCCTAAAAAATTGACCTATTGCATTATCGCATATCTACTGTACTTATGCATGGCCCTTTGCAGAAGAAAAAAAGAAAAAGAAAGAAGACGCAGGTCAACCATACGAGAGGTTGAGGGAGCTATCGCCTTAGCTTTGTTACAACAAAGCTTTGCCAACGCCTCTCGACAGCTCTCCACACCACTCACGTAAGTATTGAGCGCGCTTGATTTTCCTTATCCAGTAAGGTGGCACAGTACGTGTGTATGAACCTCGACCTGTTGAGTACGAGGTCACGTGTCCCATTCCCGGCCATGGCGGCCGCATTTTGATAGAGATGATATGCATAAACGCTCGTGTACTCAGAATCTGACACGACACTGATATCATGTTGTGATTTATGCGAGCTTCCGAAGCTGTACGTGAAAGGCAGATATGCTGCAACGTGGTCTCTCTGTCTCTAAGCGGAGTCAAATGACTGCATGCATTTGTTGCATCAGTAGAAGAGACCCTGACATTTTCAACGTACAAAGACTTCATCCATTGCCTGAACAAGACGCAATAACACATACACTGAGCAGTAAGCACTTCACCACACCCATGCAAGAACAAATTTTACCCGCCGTGGTCGCTCAGTGGTTGCGGGATTGAAACCCGGCCATGGCGGACGAATTTCTATGGGGGCGAAATGCAGAAAACACCCGTGTAGTTAGATTTAGGTGCACTGTAAAGAACCCCAGGTGGTCCAAATTAATCCGGAGAAGGTTGATCCGGTTATGGGGCACACTACGGTGTGCCTCATAATCAAATGATGGTTTTGGCCCGTAAAACCCCATAATTAATTTTTAAAAATAACTTTCACCTTCTTCTGTCTATCTACACTTGATTTTACTGTGTCACATTCTCGATTTTCTTTTTGTTCTACTTTTAGAAACAGCAGCCGAATGTCATTCGTTTCGCGTTTCACTCTGCTCAGGTTTCAGGTCCCCGGCTTTATCCACGTCCTTCTCCGGCTCGAAGGATTGAATCAAAGAAGGCAGGGCAAGGGGAAGAAGACAGTTTTACGTTCAACCCTACTATAAACAAACAACCTGTCAGAGAAAGCCGGCGCTCGTCGGTGACAGACGGCTGACCTTCGCGAGAGCCGAGGCGCGTTTCAGGGCCGGGCGTTATGGCTCGCTTGCCGATAGTGCAAGGTCAGTTCGAGCCAAAAATGGGCAAATCATTCTCCTCTCTCTCCTCCCCCCTCACTTTGTCTGAGCGATTTGCGATGCAGTTTATGGCAGCCTTGGTAGGCCATGCGCCTTGTTTTGCGTGTTGCGGCTGAAGGAGTGAGCGACCCGACGCCGACGCATCCAGAAGGAATGACGTAACTGGCATTTGGTAAGGAAAATTTCATGCTCGGTAAAAGAGTTGCTCGTTCCGGCATCACGTAACGTCAGAGGTGGTCATAGCGCTAGAAGACACGGACAAGAACGAGAGAACAGGACGAGCGCTAACTTTCAACTGATGTATCTAACCAACTAGCCCAAAAAGCCATACTTGTAGATCACGTAACGGTTCTCGCAAAATGAAAGGTTATACAAAAACAAAACGAACGCACAACGCTATGAGGACGTGTGCAGCACATGTAAGACGACCTACCATGTTATTCGCTGGCTCGGACAGGTATAACGAAAGGATAATAATGGTGGCAAGTATATGTTGAAACACATTCGCTAAGAAAACCAGCGAAACTTCTGCTGCCGCGATTGACCTATAGGAAAAAAAAACGACAGAAATAAAAAAAAAAATGTGGATCCCTCACTAACGAAATGACAATAAGATAATAATGGTGGCAAGTATAAGCTGAATTTTGAAATATGGTATTTCACCGATCAAATTAGCGCGTCGACGCTCCGCGATCAATCAGAAACATTTATGCGGAGGCCACGCTCCGCTGTGCTGAGACGGTGAACGCCACCAGCGAGCGTCCCTTCGAACTGGCATCGATTTTTTGTTTATTGTCATAATGCATACTCTCTTTTCTGCTCGTAGGCGGCGGCACCGCCCCGAGCAAGAGCGCGGGTACACGGAGGAGTGTTAGATATATATATGCAAATGCGTTTGTGGCGCAATGGGTTAAACGCTGATCTAACCGGGAAAATTTGCATGTTTGTGGAAAAAAAAAAGCATGTTCGTGTAAAACTGACAGAGACGGAAATACGTCAGTGAAGTCTTGGTGGACGCATAAAAAAAAAAACACCGAGCACCACTTCATTATGCTTTCATACCTGTAAGTTATTCACACGACTAGAGAACCGTATAAAAGCTCTTGTTGCACGCTTTGCATTTCTCATGAAGCCGCAGATTTGGGCGGTGGGCCGTTTAAACAACTTCCGAGAGATGTTTAATTCTTGATGAAGAGATTGTAGCGCAAACAAAACATAAATAACACAACGCAGGACACCACGTGTACTTTGTGTTTGTTTTTATTTGAACTACCAATAGCTTCATCAAGGATGAACCAACTAGCCCGAGAACAAGTTATCCTATGTTTCATTCAAAAAAGCAACAGGACAAGCCTTGGCAACAACTTTTCAACGACCACGAGGGGGAAACTCACCGCTCAAGGTCGTCCTTAGTTCCCATCGTGGTGGTTTATAAAAACAGAACAAGTCAGAAAGAAACAGCCACGATTTAGCAAAGTCTCCCCTTAAGATTTCCCGCGCAACTTATATTTGGAACTAATCAGATATTCTGTATACGGAATGGTTCCGAGATGTCCGACCACCGTGGGACGCTGAATATTTTACAGCTTTTTAAAGCTATGTTTGTACTCGCTAACCGGCGGTTTCCTTGGACCATTCGGCTGTACACATTGTGAGGGTGGGGCTTTGCTGAGACTTTCGTTTTTTTTTTCTCGTTTTTTTTTCCATCAGTTCTAGCCCTTTCCGACGCACATGCGAAAGGCGAGAAACAGAAAGCGAGTGAGCGAAGCAAAAGAAAATATAGCATCATAAATTCCCATATTTAAAAAGACTCCATCAAGAATAAAATGGAATCGAGAAACAAGTGTGCTGGTCGCGCAGTTGCGCAATAATACGTTATTTTATATTGCAAACATGCATTTATTCAGCGTTCCGGAAATCTCAGGCTTGCGGGCGCTCAACGGCAACTAATACATAAATGAATAACCTTCACAAATACGAAAACTAAGCAAGCACGGTGCTGCCAGAGGCGGTTGTTCAACATGAATTATTCGAGTGTCGATTTTCGAGCACTTCTTGTTTATTTCGATCGGCTAAGCTCGGTGGGCACTAAGACCTCTTACAGAGCACGTTGCAATGCACCGCGAGGTGTACGCTGAAACGTGGCTGTAACAACAAAGACGCGAGAAAACCCGGTCGACAAACGAAAAAAAATGCTATCAGTTTTAATTGCGTTATAGAATCAAGTTAACTACACGGGCTTCGGCGTAAGCGTCTTCTCGCGCTGTGGATGAAAACTAAGGGAAGCGGCGCGCGAACTAATGCGTCTAGAGCATGCTTCAAGTCGACGCAATGGTAATAAATGATAATTACAACAATTAAGCAACATTATTTTCTCGCGCGAATGATGCTTTACACTAGCATTTGCGCCGGAGCAAGGGCCATATCCAATATTGCGGTTTTGAAACGCCGTTGTCAGTAGACAGTCTTAGCAGAGCGCCGCTTACGCTCCGCTCCGCTCAGATTTCACGCTCTGAGATACTGCAAGGAACTGCGTAGATTTCGCATTTGATAAGCTGATAAGCGCGTCTTACGGAGACGCCAGCGACGCGCTATCAACTCGGCTGCAAAACGACCGAGAGGCCAAGTAGACACGCCGTCCGGCTCCGCTCAGTCGGCTTTGTAGCGGAGCGAGGGATGCGGTCTTCGTTCCGCTGCCGGTATGAGCGTTGTGCGCAAGCGCAATAGCGTTCCCGCTAAGCGGTTGTGTGACATTTGCTAGCATATGCCGGTCTGAGCGGGGCGGACAGCAAGCGCTCAGCTAAAACACTCTATTACATCGTCCGTTGTTCGCGCTTAACAATAACAAATCAAAAGTGACTCTGAAATCGCTCACTTTGCAGTCAGATTACGCAAGTTCGAACGAAATGGACGCCTGTCGGTATTAATGCGGCGATAGAATGCTATCGCAAGTGAAAAAAGAGAAGAGACAAATTTGCTTTCTTTTACACCGCCCTCTGCAATCGCGTCAGGAGTAATCGGAAGAGCGGCGGTTGCGTCAATGCAGCAACACCTCCGCAGGAACAGGCGCGATCACAATTCGTTCCCCGTGCCCTTTCGGAACAACGCGCAAACAGCGCGAAAACAGCGCCGCCGGTATTCATGCCTGGCTCGAGGCGGCCGCCGGCTCCATGAAGCCCACACGGCTCTGTACGGGGAAAGATCCGGTGGCGCGTTCCACCGCACTTTTGGCATAAACAAAGCGATACGCGTTGCCTGTCGTCTTAGCTCGGGTTCCCAGGCGGTTGTAGGCGCACTGTGAGCGTCGCTGCGCAGAGCTTCGAGACGCCGGCACTGACGGCATTTTGGCTTCGTTCTCGCCTGGTGTGTACAGCACTGCGCAGTCGCTCTCCTACTTCCGGTCGTTGCTTCCGCTGATGAGAAAAGACGGCCCTGTCGCGGAAGAGGGCGCTCTGAAAGGAGTGTCGCGAGGCAGCTTCCACGAGGAAAGCAGCAAAGTTTTTCCTTTGGTATTTTCTTCTTCTTTCGTAAATACGTGTATTTAGGTGCTGTTCTTGGTCTGATTTGTTTTCTTTAGTTGCTGAAAAGCGAGAATATGCAGGGACGCGGTGAGGTTTCGTTGAGGAACCTAATGTTAGCACTGCCAAGTAGTCGAAGAAAAATTGGTTTCGCAACCGAAGACGTCCTCCGTTGCTGGCAAGACCAGTGTAATTTTAGCGTTAGAGGTAATGAAAGTTGTTTGTGAGTAAATTAGACAGCAAACCCTAAACTGCGCAACCTCATTTCATCTTCGGTATTTCAAGAGCTGCTATATGGGGCTGCTGTTTTAGATTAGTTCCTTTCTTGTTCTTTTTTGTACCTTTCATTACTATTTTAGGCACTCTAACCCATTTAATACGTCCAGATGGTTTTCGGTGATGCCATGCCGCCTCCTCATAGGCTGAATATTTTTCCAATACGCGTTGGAGCTGCGCTTACGCAGTGCTTCTTTGCACAGAAAGTGCCCGGTCGGCTGCCTTCTACGACAATCTCTAGCGGGAGAACAGTTTTGTGAATATGAGCCCTGATGTAATGGCCGTCTTACGACAGCACTCAGAAGTTGCTATGTTTCACGCAAGTTGCTCGACATTGAATAATAATACTTTGTTCAGTCGGCTTATGACGATGCTGGAACCGGAAATAATGCCCTGTTTGTGTTTGAGTTGCATCAAAAAGAAAGGCGGAGCACCGGTGCAAGACTTAAAGCAAGCAACATTGGAATACATTTATGAGGTGCACAGATTCCGGCAACATGTCTACACAGATGGTTCCGTAAAACTCAATCGCTGTGCTGCGGCAGTCATCATTCCGGGCAAATCTGAAGAAATCAAGTTAAAAATTTCATGTGTGACCACATCGACGGGTACGCTTGCTGCACTTGATTTCCATAATCAGGAACCACCGCAACAGGACAACTTTTGTGATTACAAGGCAGCCTTTGAGTGCATACAAACCCCAATGCGCCACGTACCCAATCAACAACTGGCCTCAGAAATTCCAGAGAGATATCACTCCAGCCATGACAAGGGACACAGCATAATATTTCAATGGCTTCCAGCGCACTGCAACATCAGGGCAAATGACCACCCCCGCGGAGCCGCCCAATCCTAATCTTTCCCTCCACTTTTCTCTTCCCACAGTGTAGGGTAGCCAACCAGTCAGCATGTTCTGATTCCGCTTTCGCGAACAGATGTTGCGGCTGGGTTGGTGTCCCTTGAATCTACTACATTGCCACTGAAGAAACTCGAACGTCTTCACCATATATCGTTTGCGTTCGTTGTCTCCGGATATATAGACACATCTACTGCCTGGATTACCATGACGTAATCATCGTGGTAAGCGCTGCTGCCCTTTTGGCGACGACAGTCTTATGAGACTGCCTCTGATTGCACATTGAAAGCCGTTATTGTGTGTTCGCGCATCACTTATTCTCCCTTTGCTTCTCATTTTACGTTTCCTTCTTACTTTTTCTGCCCGCTTACCCATCCGTAAGCGTGGGCTAGAAGACCTTGTGCGATCTGGTTGACCTCCCTGCCTTTCCTTTCCTGTTTTTTTACTCTGCAATTTTTTTCAGCGATATTCGTAAAACGCGAACACCAGTTCCGTGCTTGCCCTTCAATAGCACTAGATGTCCTTGCTATTCGATAAATCGGTTCTGTACTATTTTTTAGAGCTCTCGTTATAAAACTTTATTGCTTTATAAAGGGATACGACTTGAGAAACTACGCCTCGACAGGCTCTACAAAAACACTTGAGGCGCACATCAAATTCCCATTCCTCAATTCACTATATACCAGACTGCCAGACTACCCGTATACCAGACTGATGCAATATCGTGTTTTCGACGCAGTGTAAGTTGCGGGGAAGAAAACAAAATCGAAACTCAGATTTAGACGTCTTGCTCAGAAAGGGATCGAAGGAAAACACATCACCGTTTTTTCAACTCCTGTAGTCGCTCTTGTTGGGTCCGTTTATTGCATGTGCTCGCATTTTGAAGGAGTGATCTTGTTCGAATGATTTAGTCTAGCAAACTTATCTTACTGCATTCTTTGGAAAAGTTTGAAAATTTTCTGTCACTTTCTCAGCACACATGGAAATGAAGGCGAAAAAAAAGGCATAGAAAGGCAGGGAGATTAAGCAGAGGTAGTTGTGATTGCTTTCTGGACTTTCTCTTGTTCTCCTAATCTTTCCCTCCACTTTTCTCTTCCTCCAGTGTAGGGTAGCCAACCGGGTTCAGTCCTAGTTAACCCCCCTACCTTTATTTCATCATTTTATCTCTCTCTACCTCTGGACATGGTGTCGTTGCATCGCGTCGTTCTTCTGCCGCCGTCGTAATGGAGTCGTTGCAATCATCAACAGGACGTTGTCGAGACGCAGTCTTCATCGTCGTAGGTTAAACTACCGATCTTCTGGTTGGCAGTGTAAAAGCACACTAAAGTGAATTTCAGTTTTGAATACGTGCTGTCGACACCATAATAGAGTTCACAGTTGTAGCATTCTCAGTCTACTTCGGTTGCTTTATCTTCTCTACTAGGGTATAATGATCGCTGCATGACAGCAACAATTCTCTTTTGGAGTGCCCCGCTGATTTGACCAACCTCTAGGTTTAACGCTGGGCTTATATGAATTATTCCACACTCGCTATCTTACTTCTCATAAAGTTAGTAATGGGAGTCACGTGTTGCCACAGCGACGAAAATTCGCTGCAACATGATGGACGCTATAACACAATTCAACTTATCTCACCCTACGCTACGCACCTCCTTATCTGAGAGGCGCACGAGAGTGACCTTATATAAAGTGTATAAACGCTGCCAATACAAAGCCACTCTTGTCATTGTCGAAACATTGGCTCAATAGATACATTTTGTTTGGATCACTCGTGATTAGTCCGTCTCCATCTTCCCGTGACTATCTCTCTTCTTTGGAAGGTTCTGCGGCCGATAGGGTAGACGACGGAATTATTCGGTGCGCCATGCAAAGTGCGGATAGCTCTCGCATAGAAATACGCGGCTGACATATACTTTCAGCTCCAGTAAGATGGAGGGCAGTTTCTATGGTGTCAGTCGAAAAGAATCCGGAGTGAACATATCCACATCGTTCCGCTATACACCGCGTATGTATCGACAGGGCCATGTTTTAAACGAACTTTATTTTCTCCACCAGGAGTGCCAAGTTCATTATATGGAGATGCGGAGGCGGTGGAATGCCAGCGTGAGTAGAACCTCGGCATCGCATTGTGCGCCGGGCTTGAGGTCATGGCGAGACATCGCATACATAAGTAATTTCCTTGTACGTACACGTACGTTTCCACTATAGCAGCAGGTACACGCACGCAATTCCAGAAATCAAACACAAGAAAAAGCGTTTTAATGTTGAAAATAATAATTATTATTTATTATTACACCTGTGGCTGGCAGCCACAGGTGTAGGCTCCATACCATTTGTTTTGATTTCCCTTTTTCCTTTCGGCTGCTCGTTTGTTTCGTGCGTTAGAGAGAAGCGCGGTAGAAACTTGTTATCGGCTGACAAAAAGGCCGAAGTCTTTGAAGTCCTTGCCGCCCGTATGCCCGCATGAACAAACAGGCGCGATTGAGCAGCACTTATATTGACATAGATATATGGGTCGGCTCTAGTTCGGAAAGAGGATCCTTTCAATGCTTCACTCATCCTTCCCTCATCTCTGAGAAGGACCGGGACTCAAATCAAGTTCTTTTCGAATGCGACGGAATGAAAGAACCGTCTTCATTGGTGCGCTCTGTTTCTTCAAAGTGATAGTTCAAGACATGCGCAGAGCGGTCGTCAGTTTGGTATAAAAGATCCTGTCGACTTCCCAGGTCATCCTTGGTTCCGCTGCATTCATGGGACCTTATAGCATGTACTTCCAGATGAAATACAGCTTCTCTTTTACTGCGAAAGATGATATCTTAAAAAGAAAATGTTTATCTTTTGAAATTTACGGGTTCACATTTGTTAGAGGCGATTCTCGCAATACCCTGTGAGGGCATAAGAATCACACGATTATGCCAGATAAAGTGCTGATGGCACATGCGAGTGGTTGAGGGGAAAAGCAATATATATATATATATATATATATATATATATATATATATATATATATATATATATATATTCTGCCATAATTCTCATGAGACCAGACTGAGTTCGTTTTCGTCGTCAGCCACCACTGAGGTCAAAGACCTTTCGTGCCCTTTCCTTTCGGTTGTGCAGGGAAAGCGACAGAATCAGGAGAGCGGTATAGGCCGGTATTCCTAACTGTGTCGCTTTGATAAACGAGTTGCAAACTTATCAAGTGTGCGGGCGGGATTTCTGCTCTTTTCCGTCGTCTTGCTTTTTGTAGAGGAAATGTTTTATTCAGGCGTAAGTAGAAATAGTCGTAGCGGTTTTGCCGCAGGCTTCGTTCACAAATTACCCTCGCTGCGTCTTCCGTTGGACAGCGGAACCATTTAATTTGTTCACCTGCGACAGACCATTCTACATACATAGAAATAATAACCAACGACGCATCTACCTTGCGTTTGGCGAAAGGAGCACGATGCTATCAAATAAGATGTTACGGGGAGATGTCAAAAAGGATTTATGTACAATACTTACAAGTGACAGCGAGTGGCACCACAACAACTAAGATGGCGGGACAGGGATACAGCTCGTCCTCTTTCTCGTCTGCTATGCCACTTCTATTGCGTCCGCAGGATAGGTGCATGGCTCATAAAATTACCCCCCCCCCCCCCCCCCCCCGGCGGCGAAAGCACTGACTCGGTTCAGTCGAAATACGACGGCACGGAAACTGTTCACCGCACACACATGGTTAATGAGTGTCTGGGACATGGTAGGGCTTCAGGCGGACGACGTGCATGATGTCGGTGCGGGGTAGAGCCGATGGCGACGAAGACAATGGAGCGATTTCGTACCTTACGTCGGTCACTTGGTGACACACTCGATATGGGCCGGTGTATACGGGAACAACAGCTTTTCAGAAAGCCATACACGGCGTGCTGGCGACCAGAGGAGGACAAGAGATCCAGGGGCAAAGTGGGTAGTCCTGTGATGACTATTGTTTCGAGATTGCTGGTGTATTTGCGACTCGCTGAATCGAGCGCGGGCAACTTGACGTGCACGATCAGCACGGGCAACAGCCTCTCGAGCATACTCGGTACCGGTGCACGCGGAAGAAGGCACCAGCGTGTCCATGGGCAACGTAGGATTTCGGCCGAATAAGAGAAAGAAAGGCAAATAAAAAGCGGTCTCATGTCTTGACGTGTTATACGCGAATGTCAGAAAAGGCAATGCAGAGTTCCAATCCTGGTGGTCGGTGGACACATACATTGCCAAAGATGGCAGACCGGGATACAACCCGTCCTCTTTCCGGTCTGCTATGCTACTTCCATTTCGTCCGCTGGATAGATGCACGGCTCATAACAATATTATCTGGACTAACTTCCTGGAGTAAAGTGAACCAAAAGTCAAGGAAGCAAGGGTTAATGATGGAGCGAATTTATTCACATGCAAACCGAGCAGCAACAGTGAAAGGAATTGTTTCCGTCAGAAACGCGGAGTGACTTGTCAGGTATACATCTAGGACATTTTAACTTCTAAATTTACCATTCAACCGCTTGCAATGGTTGACGGGTAAACTTAAGGTAAAACAGGGGCTGCCTCAGAATCGTTCATTCTCTTTCTAAAACGGTCGTTCGCGCTCTTGAGGAACTTTATAAGTTTATGGCTCTGTTTCCTAGACCGGGAACATAAACTAGAGACTCGACACACTTAAAGCAGCAGCGTGTCCTTGCTTACTTCATCTGGCAAGGAACTGCACCTTGTTCCCCTGTCATCAATCTTTGTTTCCTCGAGAAGGTTATGGACCGGTTTCTCGTGCGTGACTGGCGGTGACATTAAGAACATTTTGAAAGGGAGGGGAAGAAAGAGAGAGAGAATTAAAAAAAGGAAGGTTAGGAGAAAGAAAGAAAGAAAGAAAAACTTTTTTGAAAATAAGCTTTCGGTGTTTTTAATCCAACCCATAATCAGGAAAAGATGTTTCTAGTTATTATTATTCCTACCTGGTAACGGCGTTTTATTATTGTTCCTCCCATGTAATAAGAAGATCTCCGAATTGATCTTGATCTTTGCATCTGTTAGCTACACCTTTGATCGAGCGGCCATAATATTTCGCCTCCAATAATACGTAATAATAATATGTGCGCGCAATAAAATTTGCAACTGCGTGGGCGATGTGCGGTAACTATGTATTTCTGCTTCGGCGCAGTTATATCAGTACGGTCAAAAAATACCGATGCCTTTTCATCTCGGCAAACATCTCAGCTCGTGTGAAGAAGTAGCCCCGAAAACAAAAATCTGTTTGCTGATTTCCTCAGCAAATAGGGCCCGAGTTTTGGAAATATAAACGAGGCTGCGTGGGATCACAACGTCAAGTCGCACAAAACAGGAGCTTCGCCAGCCTATTTTTTCCATCGTCGATGCGTATCTGCAATATACATTATTTTTTTCTGTCACTAGACCCGCGCTTACAGATGTGTTTGCACAAAGACAGTGTTATCGGCGGCGTCATCATGTGGAATAAGATTACGGTGCACCATCCCTGACAGAACCAACGTCATTTCTCAGCAAAGGCGGAAAGAGGAAGGCAGCAGGCAAACAACGGCATCCGTCGGCTGCCGTGCGTGACCCCCATTACGGGAGCGCAAGCAGACGGGTCTTTGGTTCTCGTTACGTTGCACAAGACTCGTGCGCTCGAATCAATAGGAGGCGGCTTTCGCTGCTGACTACGTAATTTCCCCCCCAACTGATGACGCACAAATCAATCTTCGCGGCGCGACTGCGCTGAAGGGCTATTCCTGAAACACTCGTCGCGACGTCTGACGCTCGCCTGAGTCACCGCGCCGCAAGCAAACTCCTTTTTTTTTTTTTTTTGTCAGCGGACCGTAAAGCGTGCTTTTCTGTTAGGCAGATGTGCTATGTAACAGGACGCACATAACGGAGAAGAGGCGCGGCAAATGTCGATGCAGCCGAACCAAGCTAAAAAAGGAGAGGCTGTTGCTATGAAACATAAGCTGGCCAAAAAACGAAAAAAGGTATAATACACACTCGGTAGCCTATACTGGAATTTACTTCTTTCCGGCACTTCAACACAGGGGTCCTCGTGCGCTTCCTTTCTGAACGTAACTTTGTAGTTCCTACTTGGCATGCGGCGACTACCGGTAGTCCTATCCTTTATGCTAGATTTGAAGACAGCAATCATTGAAATAACAAAGAGGGCGATGACCATTATAAGCTAGAGTGGGTAGATTATATACATATGGTGAGTGCAGTGCTGGTTTCAATGAAATGGTATGTAAGATCCTGCTAGGGTGTACATTCGGGCAGTGCAGCAAGACTGTTTACAGTCTGTAAGACTAAATGAAAACCAGGACGCAGAAAAAGTGAAAAGAGGGTGGGAGGTACTGGGACTAGTACATGCTGAGAAGTAAAGTAACCTAGTTGCAAAAATAATTGTTTGGTAAGGTTACGGTAAACTTAGCTGTGACGTGCGTGCGACAGAAGTTGAAGGCGCAGACATTTGACAGAATCCGTTGCAAAAATAATTGAGTAGTATAGATCGTGTGTTTGATATATTTATGTAAAATTAGTTTGTCGCGTGCGCACAAATTAAGGCGAGAAGCCAGTTGCATTATATCGTAGGGTCCAGACGTGCATCCTTTGCCTACATCGGGGCCGATGGCAACACATTAAACGTTTTGCGACGGCATGTTTTTCAGCATTCAGATTGAGGCAAATAAGGGCCATGGGTACTTTGGGAAGTGACACGCTTGTCCTCGCGAACAAGAACAGGGAGAGAGAGAGAGAGGGATCTAGCAAAGGCGTAGTTAAGCGGCTTAAGCGCAGGGCTCAGGTTGCAATCCTTTCCAACACTCGTATTAACGAAATCACTCGTACGCAATATCACTTACTTCGAACGGGTACCTGTCAGTTACAGTAGCCAACGCGTCTTACAATCAAGGCATGGGCACGCGAAAAAATACTGATCAGAAAGAAACGTGAATTAATTCGTGGATTTGCTGAGTTTTCCGTTGGTTCTATTTTTTTTTATTTAGCCTAGCTATATCGGTGTTACCCCCTTCTTACAAGTTTCTACTCGTGAATCTGGGTCCTTACAATTCACAAAAAAGATTTTCCTCCTTAATTGTTTATAAGAGCAGATGGTAGAAGGTGACTGCGTTGCACGTATTATTAACGAAGATGGTCTTTCAATGGCAAAATACACTTAGGAACAAAAATACTTCGTATTCGAGTCCGGAAATCTTATTTAAAAACCTTGATTATACTCCAGAGTACGCATGTGTTATGACACTTTCCTAGGTAGAAGTCCTCCGCGCATCAAGAATGTGTTTGTGCATCTGTTTCTTCGTTTCATCTGTCACGTAAGCCTGGAGCGGAACTACCCCTGTCGTAGTCGAAACAAACCAAGACGGTCTTTCAGCGATGGCTGCAATATAGCGCAAAAGCATCCAGCTTCAGCCTTTTGCACTTCTTAGCACATAGTACCGCACTGCGTTCTAGCGCCCGATGATTACATCTCGGGAGAAGCGGAATGGCCGGCGAAGAGAGCCGCTACATTGGAATCGCCTAGAGGAATGCCGGCACCGATTCTACTAACACACACCAGTGCTACCCTGTCCCGTAGTCATTAAATCGGAAGCAAAAAAAAAAAGGGTGGGGGGGGGGGGGGTAGGACTACAGATTGCTTCAGAGAGTAGCACGGCCTGTCATTGGACCAGCAGTACATTTCATCAGAAGGACGAAGTGTTCGCACTGGCTGTCGAAAACGCGTCCAGTGAAGACGCGTGCGCCAGAGCGTAAACAACCAGTGGATATCAAAAGCAGTAGAACGCGTTAGACGGTTGGGTTGGCACAGAGTTTTAGACGTACAAATAATGGTGACGCACAGTTAGTGGACGACATCATGTACGTTAACGGTTTCTACTGGACTTGCGAAGAGTTATTTCTTCCTCCTTCTGCTTCTGTGACAGTTTCAAGAGCAATTACAGCAAGATCTAATGCGCGAAAATACGTTTCCCCATAAACACGTTGCCGATGTCCCGTCAGCTAGCTTATTGCTCTATGCGAATGAGTGAGAAGCATAAATGAATTTTCGACAAATTATAGAAGGTTGATATGACCTAGCTAAGAGCAGAATATTCTTGCGAACGTGGCGTGATGTATCGGCAGTGTCCGCAACAAATTTGGTTTGGTATATCAAGACTAAGGGAGGGAGAGGGAGAGCAAAGTGATAAAGGAAAGGCATGCAGGGAGCTTAACTAGGCTGTTTAGACATGCAAAAATGTTCATAAGCATGAAAGTTATTATGCTTAAGGCGCAGCATATAAACATACATTGGCCAACAAAAAAGTAAATTAAATAAAGCGATAAATTCAGAGCAATAATTTAAAATTAAACTAAATGAAATTCTAGAGTTCTAAGTGTGAAAACCACGATATGATTAATCCGGAGTCTCTGTAGTGGGGGACTCCGGATTAATTTGACCACCTGGGGTTTGTTATTGTGCAGCCTAAATATAGATACACGAGCGTTCTTGCATTTCGCACCTACATAAATGCAACCGCCGTGGCGGGGATCCAACTCGTGACCTAGCGCTCAGCGTGCAAGGCCATGGCAACTAGACGACCGTGGCGGGTGGAGCGAAAAATTGACGCCTTGTAATTAATTTTCGCCGGAATTTCAATAAGTTATCGTTCTTCTTCTTCTTATTCTTGGTGTACTAGTCCGAATTGCTTCCTGATTTTTGTTTTGTAGTGCAATTCATTGTATCCAACTGTGTACGAAGCTTGCGAAAGAAGATATCTACTGTCCTTTTGTTCAATGTTAGGGGAATATCATGCTGAGAATCATATTTTTTCGTGTATGTAGTCAGTCTACGTGCGCCAATGAAAAGGTGCAAGAACTGATCTCAGAATTAAAGCTCTGCCGTAGAGACCCAACGGTATAACGCTTCGTGTCCCCCCCCCCCCCCCCCCCTACTCCCCCAAATTACGACAGTAGCATCTCTTAATTATCCGTTTGTTCCCATAAACTTTATTGAGTCATTGAGCGCGTTGTCTGCCATCTGCACAACTGGGGGCCTTGAAATGTACATACGAATAAGGGAAAAATTGTCAGTCTTTCTTTCTTTCTTTCTTTCTTTCTTTCTTTCTTTCTTTCTTTCTTTCTTTCTTTCTTTCTTTCTTTCTTTCTTTCTTTCTTTCTTTCTTTATTTTTTGTGTCTTCTTAATCCTTATATGCAGCCCAACCGCATCCACCCGCTTTTTATTTTACGATACACACTGTCGACGAAGCGGACTTGCGTGCACAAAGTCAAAAAAAGAAAAAAAAAGGATACCGGTAGCAAACACCAGAACGCAATCCTCAATCCTGTTGCCGGCAAACAGTACGAAAACTATAAGTGCGAGGAGCGATGGTTTCCAACCCACTTTTCGGTTGCCATGGTTGCGTGGCACACCGGGTGCTTGTACCGGCGGCAACCGATCACAAGTCCACTCTGCTCGTTTTGCTGCGATAAATACGGGGCGTCTGAAAACGGCAAGCCGTGCGGAAAAACCGCACACGCAGCGATAAAATAGAGGAGCTAGAGCCTCGCAGATGCAAGAATCTCGCTCAGAGCCGAGAGAGAAAGATAAAACTAAAGCACAAGGGATTCTAGCTATCGGATTCACTCGAGAGCTCTTCCCGTGGGAGAGTACTGTCGAGTGAAGGTAATGCCACGTGATGCAAAGGTTAACGCGTCTCTAGTGCCTCTTAACAGAGTTGAGTGGGACGCACCAACTTGCTTGCACGTGTGCGGACGTGCTTGCTCCGTGACGTTGGCCTCTCAGGTATATTTAGGACTAGTTTATGTTAGCCAAATATTTCTGAAAAAAAAAAGCGTACAAGGGACCTACGTGACTGACTTCGGATATTGAGTTGAACGAGCTGCCCTACCTTATAATGCATGAGTAACTTGTAAACACTCCTCTGGGCCGTTCGCATGACGCCCGTCGTTAGCCGAGAACTTGAAAATGAGTTCTACATATAAAAAAAGCGAACTCCTAAGTTATTTTCGCTTGATAAGGACGCTTGCAATTAGAAAATAAAAACGTCGTTTTTTGTTTGTTTGCATGTTAGGACAGTTTTACACCAATAACGCGAGACAGTGCTATCAGCGTAGTATGGCCCCCGATATGTTGCTCATAAGCAGCAGTTCAGTGAGAAAAAAACAACAACACGGCAATAAAATTGTGGATTGACGGCTGCGCGTTGTCCGAAACTTTTTAGATGGTGCAATTAGTCGCTCGACGAAACTAAAATAATTGCTGGAGAGAAATGGTCAAGTATTTATTTTTCACTGGGGAAGCTTTTCAGTCAAGTGGGTGTTGAGTCGTTGATGAACTGCTTCGCCTGTAGTGTAGCTAAGTGGGGCAAGTTGAGAGCACAATATAAGTTTTGTATATTGCTCACTGATCTTCGCGACAAGGACAGGCTCGAATGAGCGAGACACTAGGAAATGTTCCAGAACTACAATGTTATTATTATTAATACTTGTTTTTGCCAGCCATACATATACCATTGATAATTCTCCACGTCGCTGTAACCAGACGTTTTTACCCACCATAAGTCGCACAAACCTTCACAATTTGCCTGTTATGTGTTCAAGTTGCCTACGGTTCACCGCGTTCAGAAACGGCAGCTGGTCGAAATTGAAAGAATGTGCCCCCCTTACCCCCCCCCCCACCCCCCTTTCCCCCCTTCTCTATCTAACTCCACCTATGGCGTCTCTCATAGCTAACTTGTTGCATTGGGACTGAAACTCCTTTGTTGGCTGTTCAGCTATATATTCCCATCGGTTAACAGAGTGCTAAACGAGCGTTCACCGTTTGCATGGGTTGAACATTGCAAGCCATTTTTTCCATTGAAACTTTCGAGTGTCGCCCGTTTAACACCTCGTCTTCCCCTCTTGGCACAGATACAGTGTTGCAACCTCACTGTAACAGCACCCAGTAACGCATTTCCAATTATCCTCTAGCTAGTGTGACGTACACACATTTCATAATATCGCCTCGTGTCTCCATTGCTTGGCTTTGCACGCGTGTACATAGGTTTCATTACGGCCCCGTTGTTCCTTCTCTGAATTTTTTCTTCTTATTTTTTTTTCGTCCGAAAGCTTTTACAAGAACGTTCCCTCGTTGTCAGTGTCTCAAACGAAGTTGATATGCCAGCGTAATCGAATAAAGAGATGGCTTCACCGACTGGCGCAAAGTTATTCCGGAACGCAATTTTCGCCGAGCGCGCATGTATAATTCTCTTTAAGCACGTCGGCGGCCATTTCGCCTCTCGCGCGGAGAGCGGGTATCCGGGACGCGGTCTTCCGTGACGCCGAGTTTCGACGAAATGGAACGCCCCTACTCTGTCCATCGTTCAAGACCAGACGTGATGCGCTGCGTTGGCGGCGTAGGTGTCCGGCCTTAACAAGTTTAGCCGCTGATGTGCTCAAACGCCCAGTCTCAATTTCCGTGCAGTTTCTCGCACCCCATATCGATGACCCTTACCCTCACCTCGTTTTTTTTTCTCTCCTTCTAAATATGGCTAAAATTGGTCGCAAAAGCTTAACTCAAGCATATTGGAAGGAAAATAGTTTGGAGCCCCCGTGTACTCCCATTCAACATGTGATCATAGAGAAAACAAAATAGACACACGCCGAAAACAAAGCATTTAATGAGAGAAAGAGAAAGACGAAAGGGTAATTTGTGTGGGCTGCTTAGGAGAGACCTGAGCATTTAACAAGGTTAAAGTTGTGAAAATATAGACATTTAATGGCCAATGTTGCATAGTGTCCTAATAGTGCGCTCGTAAAAGGCGTCTGTCGAGGCTTTGCAGCAGTGATGCAGATTCTATACACAGCAAAAGCTAACTTCAGGGGCGCTAGTAATCTTTTTTTTTTTTTTCGTCGTTGATGCTATTGTCAAATACTGATGAAATAGCTCGTTTCAATTTTTTATTTCGTTTTAATTCATATGTTCTGTCAGTTCTTTTCCTTATAAAACTCATTCGAGTTGACACAATCGACTAATTGGTTTTACACTAAGGACATTATTTTATTAGTGACAGTTATCTAAGAACCTCGATCGTGCTATTCCATATTTGATTAGTAGGTCCCGAACGAAAGAAGGAAAAAAACTGAGAGGAATAACGCTTCGTATGAAAGCCAAACAACTATTTAGGTAATTGGTTCATTGGGGTGTGCGAGCGCGATATTCACTCGCGTAACCTGGGAGATAAAGAAACAATCTTGCGCTCCAAATTTCTATGCATTTTATCGCCTACAACTTTATCCTTTAACGGTTTTGCCCTACTATGACGTCTGTTATAAGTTGATAGGCATAAATAATAAACATAAGACAATAATTATTTTACACGCTTGGCTATTGTACCGTTTTCTTCAATTAAAGCGACTACTTTCTTTGTCTCTTCCGTGGAGTTTTGAGGTCGTCTATCTAACCTAATAGCAGTAGAGGAGGAGGAGAGGTGGGAAAGGGTCACGGGATTTGGAGAGGGTGGGAGAAGGAACGGGGAGAGTGTGCACCGTGGAGCTGAGAGGGAGGGGGGGGAGGGGGCTCGCTTACCACGTGACGTAACGAGGAGGAGAGGCAGCTGCGTAAATTTCATTGTAAGTGGCACGATTACATCACCTGAATCCCCGCGCGGTTGCTCTACACAGGGAGTGATGACGTCACACGAGGAGCGTTGGCCAGCGCCACCCGGATACAATAAAATTTCCCCAGCTACCCGTGCTCTCTTTTGGCGCAGCGTGTGTGACCACATGTGGTCAAACGAGCGATCGACACTCATCCGACGCTTTATGCGCATTTCTCAAAAACCTGCACACGGCTGTTTCTACGCACTAGTGAAGTCTGTGGTAGCACGCCTGTGCGTGGGTAAAGCGAAATTTTTTTTTCGCCTGAAGCGACGGGTGAGAAGAATCAGGGAAACTGAGAAACTCTGTATGACTTGAGGTATACACTTAAATCTTGTTATAGTGAAACGCTTATAACAAAATAATGGATATAATGAAAGAATATTCATTCCCCTTGAAAGTCCCCATAGAAACCCATGTGTTTAAAATTTCGTTTTAACGAAAAAGTTTTATACTGATCAAGGGATATAACGAAAAATTTTCGTTCCAAAATGACAATGAACCGCCAGCTTTGTACACAAAATAATGATTTGTTAAAATGCGCGGCGCTTTGTGGGCATCTTAATGTACCTGTTTAAATCTCCCGCGGCTGCGCTCCACCAGCAACGTCCAGCCAAGCTGGCCAAGTCTAACTTCTGTTAGCGTGCTGTGCGCACGCGTTTGCTTTGTTTCGGAAGCGGGCGTAGGTCAGTCATCTGGTTCGCTTTTCACGTAGTGTTGCCGGTTACACGACAGGAAAATGACTGACGGTAGCAGCTGCTCGAAACGAAAACGGAAAGTTATTGCTCTGGATCAAAATGCAGCCATAATTATCAAAATGCAGCCATAATTAGAGCTGCAGCTGCAGGGACGTTGCTGCAAGTGGCCAAGGACTTCGGCATCGCACAGAGCACACTTTCTACAGTTCTCAGCAGCAAGTCACCACTGGCGCTGTTGCACGCGGCGTAAAAGGTATACACGGAAAAAGCTTCGTTATCCTGTCTTTGAATAAGTGGAAGAGGCGCTGTTCAAGTGGTTTTTGGTTGCACGGGCTGCTAATTTGCCCATGAGTGGGACACTATTCCAGAGAAAAGCCAGAGACTTTGGCGGGTACGAAGACGGCGAAGATGGTCTCAAGATAGAAGCTGCTGCTGAGATCGAACGCCTTCCTTCGCTTGAGGAAGATGCAGCAGCGAAGCATCACAGACGCCATCTACATAAAAGGCTACGCGGCTAGCGTCAAGCGCAATAAAATCAGTTCTTGTGTTCTTGCGTTTGATCCCCGCTTTTCGCTGTTTTTCAATTAGCACTTTACTGTAGACACAGCCACTCGTCTGCGACGGGAACTAATACCTCCACGATGACTTAATTGTAGTGAGTACACCCTTTCATACCATAATTAGACGTATAATAATTAGTCAGTGGCTATAAAGAACTAATGGTTATAACGAAAAAAATTCGGCAACCGTTCGACTTCGTTGCAACGACATTTAAGGGTAGTACAAAAGGGCACGCTGAACGGCAGAGGATACGAAGACACAGCGCTTCTCTGTCGTCCTGCGTGCCCTTTTGCGCTATATACCTCAAGTTATGCAGAACCCACTAGCTCAACAGTCTGTTGTTTTATACACTATATGGTAATTAAAAACCGTACGACGCCAACAGACAATGAAATCCTGAAAATCACAGGGAAAATATACCTCCCTTCTATTTCAATGCATAAGTAATTACATAAGAAAATAAAGTTCACAATAAAGCTTCTTAATCTGTATAAAAAAGAAAAAGGCAACGAAAGTCGCGTACAGAACGAGTAACGTTTTCTGCTGGTTGAACACAACGCACAACTTTGCTATGAAGCGTGCGGAGCTCCATTAACTCAGCTGCGACGTCGTATAGTTATAAAACTAACAATTGGGGCCGTCAGGGCAATTCGTGGTCACGATGACAGGTGTGGAACGTCCATTTAACTTCAGGCGTAACGTAGTACGTGAACCCGCAGTTGCGTTTTGCAAATTTCAATGTTTAAAGTATTCTTAAATGTCCTTTCTAATTACTTTGCTGTGCCCAAGCCTTAGCAAGTGAAAGTGCCGTTTGACTGCCTGTAGAAGTTTGCTGTCTGTAAAAAAAAGAAAGAAACAGAAAAAAAGGAAAGAAAAGAGAGTAGTTATCACGAAGATGAAGCGTCCATATATGTAGCTATTTGAATATATTCAGTAACGATCATTTGTTCGATAAGGCAAATTCGATATGACCTATGTAAACTGCGAAGACTGTCACCGTATGAAAGAAAACACTCGAAACCAACTTGCAGATCGGCCGAACAACAAATGCTGCAAGAAGTGGAACTTAGGTGAGTTCGTGAGAATTCATACTTGACTTAAAGTGCACAAAACGAGGACACAAGAAGGTCTGTCCTGTCTGTCCTTACAAGTCCTGCCTGAGTTTCCTTCTTGTGTCCTCGTTTTTTGCGCTTTAAGACAAGTATGAACAAACTCTGGTTGAAAACAAGGCATCTTACTTTAGCGCCATCGGTGATATTTGACCTGCTCGTGGCCAGCTGAACTGGGATGACCTACTGCGTTTCACAAAATAGAAGTAACGTGACCTAGAAAGTGCGCTTTTCACCACTGGTCAGTCGCTTATGCTGTCTGAAGTTTTAAAAAAAAGCAAGTGCGTTTGCGCCACTTTACGACGACTTATTCTGTTTCTTAGAAAATGGCGAAACGTCTGGATAAGCCCCTTCGTAAATACCTTTCTCGCGAAGGCGCAGAAAGCGTTTTGAAAATGGTTCATTGAGCAATGGTGCATCGTCAGAACTTAACATCGTCATTTTCGCAACGAAACAAACTGGGTGTCGCTCACGTATCTGGAGGCCGTTTAACGCCCTTATGAAACAAGACACCACTCCTCTTCCCTTATTTTCTCGCCTTGACATGCTTCACCCTGGCTTTCGCGCCGGCAGCAGACAATGTGGCCTCCAACACACTGTGCGCAAGTCGCGCATGCGCCGTCTATATCGCTACAGTATGGTTGAAGCGGTGTCGACGGCGGTGGCGTTTACGCGCTTTGAGTATCGATATAATTGGTATCGAAATAAAAATGTTGCAGTTTCGCCCGAAAATCGAAGCATCAATTGCGATAGCAAATTAGTAGAGAGCTATTCGGAGTAGGGATAGTAGTTTTATCAGCTGTATAAACTTGGACATGCAGCAGTACCAGCAACACGCAGAACTGTTGTCGACGCCGTCGCCGTTTTGCCCGCGTTCGCACCGAACGCGCGCGGCGTTGGTGAATGTTGCCAGGGCCTCTGGGGGCGGCTCGGAGGTTTTCGACGAGATCAGAACGGGAAACTCGTCGAGCAGCGTCGGAAGTCTTTACCACCTTCTCGCCTCGCAACGTTTTATTGCGATAGCAATTATATGGACACTCAAAAGCAGATTTCTGCCGTAGGCGTCGTCGTCGCCGTCGCCGTGAGGTTCCGTATGACGTCATTGGAGAAGAAATCGTCGCCGCGCGCCGAACGCTGTATGTGCGAGTGAAAGGGCGCGAGGGGCGCGTCTTTCACGGGGAGTGAACGCACGGCGGAGAACAAACGCGCGTTCCGCGCCGTGCTCGCTTAAGGGCTGCAGAAGTAGGCGTCTCTTTTCTCCTTTACAATCACCATATATGTAGAGCAAACGCACCTTCTTCCGACGCGCGAGAAGCGTGGCGTGGGGGAGGGAAGGGAGGCGACATTTAGCTGCGGCACCAAGTGCCTATTTATATCACAGGCTCCGGCAACAGTCACCAACGCCGCACGCATTTTGAGCGAACGCGGGCAAAACGCCGATGGCGTCGACAACAGTTCTGCGTGTTGCCGATGCTGCTGCATGTCCAAGTTTATACAGCTGATAAAGCTAATATCATTACTCCGTATAGCTCTCTACAAGTTTGCTATCGCAATTGATGCTTCGCCTTTCAGGTGAAACTGCGACCACTTTTTATATGAATACGCATTTGGTGCCGCAGCTAAACGTCGCCTCCCCTCCCTCCCTCCATCCCTCCCGTCCCCCCCCCCCCCACTTCCTTTCGCGCGACGGAAGAAGTCGGGTTTGCTCTCTCTATATATATATGGTGATTGTAAAGGAGGAAAGAGACGCTTAATTCTGCAGCCCTTCAGGGAGCACGGCGCAGAACGCGCGTCTGTTCTCCGCCGTGCGTTCGCTACCCGTGAAAGCGCGCGTCCTTCGCGCCCTTTCACTCGCACATACAGCGTCCGGCGCGCGGCGACGATTTCATCGCCGTTGACGACATACGGAACCTCACGGCGACGGCGACGGCAGAAATGCTCTTTGAGTGTCCATATAATTGCTATCGCAATAAAAGCAATCCTTAATCAAAAAAATTGAGCCAGTTCCACGCTTATGAAATCTGATGAAACAGCGCAGCTCTGCAAGCGTGGATGTAATAATAATAATAAAAAAAAGTGGGTGTATAGCGTAGTGGGTATGACGCTCGCCTTCGGACCATGGGTACCCGTGTTCGAATTCAGCTTCGTCAAGAAAGTTTTTACTTTTTATTTATTTATTTCTCTCGCTATCTCTCTCTCTGTGCACTTACTCTCCTGATTTCACACGCTCTCCACTTCGCTCGGAACTGCGAACACCATTGCTCCGTAGAGATCAACCTCGACCTTAAACAGCTCCGCTGGTAATAAATGAGCCATTAGAGTTTGTCGCTCTTACTGAGCCTTACTTAGATTAATTCTAGTGTTATTTGGACAAATAAACAGTGTACATACATGTCAAATGATGGTTAATTAGCCTACTTTGAGGCTCGAATGGAGGATAAACAAACAAAAGAACAATAAGCAGTAGTGGACCGACAGGGTGCACAAAAATCGTTCTAATAAAACGCCACGTTGAGACTGCAATTATCCAGCAATACGACTACAGGAAACATATACAGCACGTTATGTTGGAGAAAGCAATCTAAGTCCCGAGCTAAAGCCGCTTCCCGAGTCCTACAGTTTGGGCTCCAGCTAGGCACCGCATCGATATCTCATACGCCGATGTCGTCTTTGCATTCCGCTACCCAACGAGATGAGGCCACCGGGGACCGGTAATCGTGCCAGCAATGTCAGCAAAGCCTGAGCTCGGTTTGTCTCTATAGGGAGAATGCGAACGTCCGGTCTCGTACTCCAGCAACCTAGAAGGCGTTCCGGGAATCCTGTCAGGGCGATGCTGAACAGATGAAGAGATCTGTAGTATATCTTGATAAATCCATGCAGTGCAGACCGACAGGCAGACAGAAGGAAAATCTGAACGGTTGCATTGATACCTACACTACATGGTACGACGGGTCACATGTCGTAGACTGAAATTCAATTCCATAGGGAGGTATTCCTAGGGAGCGATTAAGTTTGTTCTGGCGGACTCTGGCAAAGAAACGATTATCATATGCGTGATGAAGATACCTGCGACAGACGACACAAAATTTCCTAAAGTGACTGAAATAATTCTCTGTGCACAGCCATCCGTGATTCGAAAACTTCCATGCTCTGATGAACCGCGAGATGAACCTGCGCCGCAGGTGTGCACAGAGGTTGGCACCATGTATAGCTGAAGCATCGACAAGCGTGCACGCTTTTAGGGAAGCAGAGTGTAGCTACTGGTTGGGAGCGCCTTTGAAAAGGGTGCAGGCTCGTAAAAGGAACGACGAGCGAGAAGACAAAAGACGTAGCGGAAAAGGAGTGGCGACGCACGCGAGGAATTCCAGCGCATGTGGCAAAACTAATCTGTCCTTCCATTCAGAGCTTTGAAAGAGCGCTAGTTACGAAACGCAATTACACATGGTACGACGGGACGTCCCCTTCCCCGCCATTGGCGACACGGCGTAACGAGGGTGAGCCTGCGCGCTCGGCTCACTGTCGCCCAGCGTCGGTCGGGTTCTTCCGCGGAAAAAGCTGAATCAGGCACCCGCATGCTCGACGCCGCGGGTCGGGAAATAAAAAAGGTTCGGGAAAAGGACAGCTCTATAAATACATGGCGCGCGCAGTCCTGGCACTGGCAGCTCTAACAGTCGGTTTCGCCGTGGGCAGTTGGTGTCGAACAAATGAAATGTTACCTGTCCGATGTGCGACACCCACTGTGTGGTCGTGTCTGTCCGAGGTGGAGAAGGCGGCAACCTTTACGGGGAATGGGCAGCACTGCCGTCGTTTCACGGAGAACCAATGACAGAATTGAAAAAGAAAAAAGAATTCTAGAACTGCTTGTCACTGGCAGGCCCCTTTCACTAATAACACGCTTCCCGTAATGACTGGCCCGGCGCCTGTTCTTACGAACTGATTCATCTATGTATGTTTAGAATAGCAAATAGCTCTCAGTTAAACATTTCTTTCCTGACTACCATTTAATATAAAGGTGAGCGCAGAAATCGGAAACACATAGCGATAGACCAGCATTCTCCACGCATGACTATTGTCATCGTCACTCTCTATAGCTCGTTCGTTCCTTTTTTTTTCTCTTTACTGAGAGCAGCATAGCAATTTAGAGTCGGGTCGACCTCTCAGTCTTTCTATAAATAAAGTCGTCTATCTCATTGCGTAATGAGAGAACTGTGATAGGGATCGATATTATTCGAATAGGGATAGTGAGGCAGTGGTCCAGCAGGTAGGCGGAATGTCATCCAGAGCAGATACGTGTCTCTCTTCAGCTTGTAGACAAACGTCACGTTTGTAAACAAGAAATCTGTGACGTCGCTAAGGCGCAGGTGAACAGGCAGAATAAAAAACGAACACTTTTAGCGATTTGTCGTCAAAACCATTTAAATTGGTGGCCGCTGTGACCTGCGGCTTATTTTTTTCTTGTATACGACGATAAAAGGCTCAGTACCAATGTGTCTGCGAGAACAAGCAGGTTCGCGGCTGCAACGGCCATGGTAGGCATATATCTCTATGACGTAATGGCCTGGAGCAGGTCTAGGGGCTTCAGTGACCGTGTTTCTGCTATTCTTTTGAGGATAAAAGCCTCGCCTTATGCATCGCTTTGAGGCAGTTTGACGAGATTGATTTCACAGAGGGAAAAAAAAAGACGACCGCGGTATCGTGGCCTGGAGTGTCTGCGGTGCACAAGCCACAAAATCGCTGCTGTATTCTTTAAGGTCTAACGGCGCACAGGACAACTTCTGAGCGTGTGTGTTGCGTTCATGCGGTGAAATTTCTTCGCTCCTCCTTCAAATTTTTTTGTACCCTGGATATAAACATATCAAGTTCACTCAGGTGCCATCTAAGGTCTAGCTGCGGAAGCCAAATAATCTTGGAAACGTACTGCAGGTACTTCTTTTGCTGATTAACAGCTGACGTGCACTCGTTATCGAAGATAAGAAGCGGATTTTATTTATAATCAACGTCAAAATGCCATGAATTATTGTGTTAAATTATTTTACTGAATTTATTTAGTCATATGAAGAAGAAAGCTAACTTCCTAAAGAAGAAAACGTCGCTTTGAACCAGCTATGTGCTCCGGATAGTACTGGTTTATATGGAGCATTTTTTCAGGCTGCACCAAATAAAAAAAAAAAAAGATTGCCCGGGGCAGATAGCCCCTATTATAACCCTTGCGCTAGTTTACTCGATGAGGCGGCCATTACTTTTACGAGAAATCAAAATACTTATTTGAATAATTAACATAATTACCATAATTACCTTTCCAGTTATTCATTGTACGGCCCATATTTCAATCTACAAGATGTGGTCAGTGAGTTTGCACATGTCTATCACCGTTATGCGTTATCCTCGAAGGATCAAATAACTTTTATGCTGAGTTCGCATTCGCCGTTCCAGCTTGAGAATCGTACGTACAGGCTCAGCGAAGGGGAAAAAAAAGAGGTCTAAATTGAACACGAGCACTTAAAAAACAATTCTCTGCGAAGGCCGATCCATGAGCGAAATGTGCAATGCTGTTCAACACGGCAACGCGATTGTTTTTTCATCGTGATGTGCATGATGCGAGACGTTTTATGAGCGCGCGCAGAATTTCTCAGCCTCTCCGTGCCACCGGTGCCTGCACGACGACCCTTAAAGCCCCACTATTCTGGTGCTTTAACGCAATAAAGGGGCTTTAATGACCGTTAACTTTGAGCACCGCGGTGCGGGCAGCGATGCGGCCGGCGCAAAGGTGCACCGTTGTCCTCTCGCCATGGCCTGGCTAACCATGGCCTGGGTAACCTCCATTCTTATTCTTCATCGATTTCCTCTCTCTCTTGGCTAAAATATATATTAAAATCACCGTAACCAATGCTTGATCTATATCTCGCTTTTTTTCATTTTGTTCATGTATGGGAGTCCCCCTGACAGTTTTTAACTTTGGGACTCCCTGTGTATGTACTAATTATGTATGCACTTCTCTGTAAAACTGACATCGTTGATTAATAAACTTGAAACTTGAAATGCCACTTGGGCAGAAGGCATATAGTACTGGTTTCACTATGTTCGTACGCTGCTGCCGTAATAACTGCGTGCGTATGTATATGTGCGCGTGCGCGTGCGTGCGTGCGGGCGCGGGCGTGCATGTGTGCGTGAGTGAGTGTGTGCGTGCTTGACACCACGTGGCGAACACCTCCACAAGGTTTAACTCGCTGTCTAGGACATGACGCACCAAACACAAACGCCATTTTTCTAAGGCCTCCAGTTCTCACTTGCAAGGCAAACAAAAACTCCCGAAATGGAAATGCATTCATAGAGCCAACTATGAAGTGCACCGTGATCTTGAAGTAGCGTCATGTTAGGGAGTTTCTGCGCCAATGTTAATGAATGAATCTGTCTGAATCATTGCCTGAAATGCCTTTATGTGAATAAGTCATTGACTGTTACTCAATGGCAAGCCCAAATTCTGAAGACTTTGCCTTATGAAACATTGTGTTTCAATACATTACACTAGTTTCCCCTTCGAAAAGGCCGAATAATATAGGCACATTTCACGCTTTAGCTCTGCGATATACAGGGTGTTTCAGCCAACACTTTCAAAAATTCTTAAAGGTTGCCTGTGGCAGATAGCACAATTCTAGTTCGTGAGATGGTCTACTCGAAGAGGCGGACATTACTTGCACAAGAAATTTAAACGCATAATCAATAATTAACAAAAATGGACTAATTAAGTTTATAACTAATTACCTAATGACCCACATTGCAATTTACAAATTGTAGCCATGGAGTTCGCAAGGCGGATCCACTTGGAACGAATTCTCGGGATGACACCAGTTTCGAGATGTTAATTTCCGAACTTTGCGGAGAAGTGCATTGGCGTTCCAGTTAGTTTCTTAACAAAACGTCGCTTTGTGCATTGAAGCACAAAATTAACTGGAACGCCAATGCATTTCTCCGCAAAGTTCGGGGATTAATATCTCGAAACTGGTGTCATCCCGAGAATTAATTCCAAGTGTATTCGCCTTGCGAACTCAACGACTACAATTTGTAAATTGCAATATGGACCATAAGGTAATTAGTTAAAAACTTAATTAGTGAATTTTTGTTGATCAGTTGAATATGCTTTTCAATTTTTTTGTGCAAGTAATGTCCGAATCTTCGAGTAGACCAGCTCATTAACTAGAATTAGGCTATCTGCCACAGGCAACCTTAAATAAATTTTGAAAGTGTACGCTGAAACACCCTGTATATGTCATCTAGCAAACCGCGTTTTTTTTTAATCTACAAAGGACATGTCTTAGTAAAGACCATGTCTACATTCTGATAAACAGTTTTGTTGCTAGTTACAAAAAAGGTTAAAAAGAAGTCAGCCTCAAGCTCTGACTACGATAAATAAAGCCTTCAGTCGCTAATTAAGATTCTGGGATATATTACCAACTTGTCCAGCGTTCACCCACACAGACGTGCACAGTACAGATGCGGATTCTCATTTCCGCAACATTACGAATGCGCGGCTATCTGTAGTGAAGCTCAGCCATGGCCACTTTCCGCCCACGAGTGCTCGACATCGGAGTTCATCTATGAAAGTCAAGGAGACACGCCGGTGACCCCGTATAGGATTCGATCTGCTTCGCGGTTCTACGAACCCGCTCGGAGACTGGGCGCGCGGGCAATTTGGTATGCAGACCTTTGTGTACGCAGGCGAGTTCGCGTCGACTCTTTCCTCACTTCCTTCCGTAATGAATGTGCCCACGGTCGTTCTTTGTATGTTTAAACGAAATCGCTTAAAAGCGTTAACATCTCTTGTCGCTAACACGAATGTTTAAGCAGCACGCATGTATTCAGCACTGTTGTAAACTGCCGTACATATCACATCTTAATCGCAACTACACTATATATATCGCATCTCCAGCCTATGAGTTTACCGTGTGTCTACAACGGGTTGCTCTATGTATTCGCTGTGCTTTGTGATTGTAATGGTAATGAAGCCTGTGCTAGCGGCGGTAAACGTTCTTCTTCAGAACGTAACGACAACATAGAAATAAGGTAGAAAATCACACAAACACCGGCGCTATACACGCGCAAGTGTCAAATAAATTAAGGAAGAAACGAAACCGTACATTCATAGTTAGAAAGATTTAAAACCGCGCTATACCATGCGCCGACACAACGGCATCTGCAAAAAAAAAAAAAAAAACACACATAAACCATAAAGAATTCGTAACTACTTATCAAGTACTTTTAGAAAAATTATGTTTCCTTTAGGTTCCTTGTCAGTCGGTGCTTTGTTCTGCAGATGAACTCCATGCTTGTTTTATTTAGTATCATATTGAATGTTCATGAGGGACATACTAAACAAAATGCATTTTCTTGATTGTTCATGACGTATTAATGCCGCTCGATTTTGCCAAGTTTGTTATTTCTCATCCACATTTCAAGAGAGAGAGAGGTATCAGATATTTACCAGCTCTGTCGTTTCAGCTGTGAAAGCTAGCGCTATTCCTGTATTGTTGCGCAGTACTTGCTTGCATAACAAACCTGCTTACACGTAACGTGTTATAGTCTTTAGCCTTACATAACACGTCAGTGGGCGTGAACCTACAGACGAAAGCGCTGTCGATCTTCTGAAAGAATGAGGCGGTACCAGGTAAGCTATCGAGCGAATGATGACTTACGTGGTCGCTGTAAGATGATGTCGAAGAAATTGGACTTGAGCATTGAGACGAGGTAGCACATACCGTTCCGATGGTCTTGCAGCTTAATAGGTGGTGCTCCCGGGAAATTTTCGAAGTAACATGGACACAAATTTTGAAGTTATTTCGAAGTTTGTTGTTTACGCCAGAAGTAATTTTGAAGGCAGAAACACGTCATGGCCGCCATGTTTTAAACGTCACCAATTATGATCGCGTGTTTAAATTACATTAATTTTTTAAATGTGAAAAAATGAACCAGCCTAGATTAAGCGACAAAGAGTAATAATGCTAATGACAACACGAAGAACAATAATAAAGAAACGACGTTGAGATAGAAGACGTTGCTGCTTGAAATATAGTATAAGGGATGCTGCATTCCAAATCTGCACTGTTTGCTTCGTGTCATGCTTCTAATACGCTTGCATAGTTCAGTGGAAAATCAAAATCGATTCTTTTTCTCGCGAAGAGCAGGCGCGCAGGTGCTAGTATTCAGCGCGTGTAGAAATCGCGATGCAGCCAAACTCTGGTTGCTTCATTACTATGCTTCTGCCTACGTGACTGGCAAAGCTGACCGATCGAACGAGAGAGCTTGCTCCTCTCACCGAAAACGTCACTGTGACAGCTTGAGGTTTAGGTGGGCACGGCCTTTGATGCGAAAACGTCAAATCGCCCACTGAGCGAAAACGCCGGCGGCGTCTGTAGCAGTGGAACTTTCCATTGGCTGTGACGCTGGCTCGTGCTTGCTGGCTCGGGCCTCGACGGAGCATAATGGGCGAAAGGGAAACACCTGCTCCCGCGGTACTGCGGGAGGGGAGAGGGTATCACCACGACGCCACGTCACGCTCGCTCTGGGAAGTTTGTTTTATCCGCGCGTTCCTTGTCCGCGCTAGCTTTCGCCTGCATTCTAACTGCGCTTCGGCAATTCCACACGAAAACGCGCTCGCTTGCCCGTGAGGAGTTCATAACTCGAAGGACCGCTCAGTGGCATTCAAATGGGCATTAATGCTTTTGCATTCAGAATTTATAAGAAGTGATTAGGTGTCCTCGGATTTTTATTTTCGATATTCCTGCGTGCTCATTGAGCAATTGCGAAGTTTCGATTATGTCAATTTCTGGACGTTGTTTACGTCTACTGAAATGCGCGTAGATTTATGTCATGTCTAAACATAAATACGAAGGCAAATGTGAGTGTTCATGGCGGTCTGTACATTTATGCTTCCAGAGAAATTAGGCTTTGTTACCAACCGCACTGTTTCTGCAATTACGGCGTTCTGCTGCGGAGCACGAGGTAGGCGGTTCGATTCGCGCTGCGATGACTTCATTACGTTGGGGGTGGAATACAAGAACGCTTGTCTATCTTGCATTAAGTGCACGTTAAATAACTCCAGGTGGTCAAAATTATTTCTGCGACCTCCACTACGGTGTCCAAACTCACAGTCTAGTTTAACGTAATCATTCTTTTTTTTATTTTAGAGAAAGAAGTATTAAGGAGTGAAAAGTGTAGCATAAAACCTGGCAACTTATTTCTGGCACGGCGTTCTTCGCAGCAAATACCGTCTCCTAAATGAAGAGTCCGCGCCTAATAGACTTGGCGTTTCACAGCTGTCGATATGTGACCACTGTAATTGTTACGTTGGCTGAGAGTCTGAAAATTTCTAAAGAAAGTAGACGGACTGCACATATGTTTAGCAAGTTAAGTGCATGGTCCTCTAGCATTGCATTCGAACGGAACTCTGGCGCTCTCCATGTGCGTGGCTAACGAGCGAGCGCATTGACGAAGAAATGAGGGTTTCTGCAATTTTCGTACGCATTGCGTGACTGCTAATGGGAGTGAGAACGGCACAATTTGAGTCTGAACACATGTTGATTCGTAAGCCGATCGACTGAACAGCAAAACCACTAGGAGCTGCACGTTGAAAACCAGTATTTTCTTTGGCTCGTAAAAGCACTAATTTTATAATAAGGAGAAACTTTTCATTCACCGGTCCTTCCTGAACAATGAGAACATTTGTTTGCGAAATGGCGGAGAGGTAGCCGCTCCAAGTAGCATTGATAACAAATTACGGCATTAATTCTTTTGTAATGTCATTGTCCCCAATCTTGGAGAAAGCTATTCAAAACACCGTGTTTAATAACCTGGAAAATATCATGAACGAAAGGGGCACGTTAAGACTTTCAACTTCCGGAATTTTCTGCACGTTGTTTCTAAAATACCAAATTTAAGTCACGTTTATGTCCCCTTATGCCAGATGGGATTGAACGCCATTTTGAGGAGACATCGTCTAAAAAAGAACTTGAATATATTCTAGATTGCAAGCCATTTGTGAGCGCTATCGGCTGTTTATACAGAAATCGCATGGGCGCACCTCAAACATTTGTCTCTCTTCCGTACAAGCTTCTTTCTTTCTTTTTTGTGTGTGAAGGAGAGTCGTAGAGCCAAAAAGTACTTACAGTAAATGAGGTGAAAAAGTGGTGCAGCAACTGAACAGATATTAAGCGTACGCCTTCATCAACTGCAATCAGCGCGCTCAGCCGACCGACCGACCCTTTATAGAGGCAAACGTCCTGGGTGCATGTCATCACCTATCAACGTAGACATCTGTGCCCACTTTAATGACTTTCCTGAAATAAATGGCCTTGAGAAGACACCCTGTGTCTGCCACTGTGAACGCGAACTCTCTCTCCCCTCTTTCGCATGTTCCGTCTTTCGTTTAATCCTTCTTCCACTCTACCCCGTGCAGGGTTGCCAACCGGACGTTCGTCTGGTTAAGCTCCCTGCCTTTCAGTAGAGTAGCAGTCTGGGTCAGTTGGTACATACTGAATACTGTCCTTCGTACATACTGAATACTGTCCTTCGGTGGTACATACTGTCCTTCGTCTTTTGACTGGTTTTTACTATTCCCTGCCTTTCCTTGCTTCCCTTCCGTTAATTGTCTGTTATTTTTTTTTCTATCAAACTTTCACTTTAAGACGATTAGGCGCGAACAAAAAACGTTTTAGCACTCATTTCAAAATATCTTCGCTCGCATGCTTTTCTTTTATTTCTGTTTTCCTAAAGACTTCTTGCCAGTGAGATATACGCAAGGAAGGAATCCTGATCTTTTGCGCGAACTTATTTTATTTCACTGCCCTTTAATCATTAAAGTCAATAGTAAACGCTTCTCCGTGCTCACTCAACATTCGCATTCGTACGCGTTTCTCAGAGTACGTTGGTTCCCGGCTCACGCTCTGACTACGATATGGGTCCCGATAGAGATGGATATGGGTCCCGGCTCACGCAGGGAACCCGGGGAACGAGGCGGCCCACCAGTGTGCTCGAGGATTCGTCAGCCGAGCGGTGGGTCCCGTCTCTGACCCAGGGGACCTGGTCAGTGAGCCACTGACCACATACCACGAAAATGCCCAATACTACCGCCTCGCAAGACGGACAAAACCCCACCTCATCCCAAGCTCACTAAGGGACAAGAAGTCACCTGGTGCCGACTCCAAACGCACTCCTTTCCCAGCCCACAAATATACGCACACTTTTACCCTGACTAGACAGACCCACACTGCTCATTATGTGGGTCCATAGCCTCCTTAGATCATATTCTTTGGGACTGCAGAGAAGATCCCCCCCCACCAGATCTCCTGGCCGCTCCCTCGCCTGAAGCGTGGGAAGCGATACTCATGAACCCGAACCTGGAGATTCAACTTCGGGCCATCAAAAGAGCTGAGGAGGTGGCTGTAAGGCATCACCTGGTAGACACCCCTCACTAAGCAAATTAATAAAATAAAGTTGTTTCATCCTCCTCAGAGTACGTTGATATTGGCAAGCGCAAGCGACACAAGCCATACTTGTTGCAATAGGAAATACGCTGTAAAATTAAAGAAGTCAGTGAAAGAAAGGGCTTCAGCGATTTCACTGCATATCCACAGGAACCTCACCTTTTCTATTCGGAGAAACACGTTGACGAATTAGTGGGTAAATATGTTTTTGTGTTCGAGTTTCTCCGCGCACGGTTACATGCACCGCCTTGTACAATTCTTTACAGCTGCTTTTAACACGTTTCTTAGCGTCCGCTGCTTCAGTATTACTAATCTCTCATGTGCAATCACTGAGGTGCTTTTCGCCTTTGGTACCAAGCGACCTAGTTCTGTAAGCTTCTTAAGGGCGCTTTTATTTTCTTTAGCTTCTTTCTGGCCCCGGGGAGTATTGCATGAATCTAAGCTTCTTGCTCCTCCTTTATTTTGCATATTACAACTGATTGCGCGTGCAGCTTGCAGCTGTACTGCGACGAGTAAACTTGAAATCAAAGAGAAAGATAAGAGCAAGAAACTGGAGCACACGTACGTGCTTGACTGCGTCGGGGACGGCCGGCCGCCCTTGACACGAGGGATGCTGCCCGACCTTTTCCCGTCTCTTCGTCGCAGAGAGACAAACACAGAGAGAAATGGACGACTCACCGTCCTTGAGTGCTGCGGGGAAGCCCCCCCTTCTGCTGATGACTGCGCTTTCGTAAGCCGCACAACGCTGGCGAACGCGGAGCGCGCCCGCGCCGTAGCGTGGCGGGAAGGCTCCACAGGTTTCTCCTCCCTCGACGTTCTGCGCCGAGCTGCGTCGCACCGCACAGTAGTTGGCAACCCGTCACTCGCGCACTGTTAGCGTCGCCTCGATATCGGTGTGTCGAAATCACTCGCTTTCGTCGGAGCGTCACCCCAGGGCGAAACTTTTCGTCAATGCCCTCCGATGTTTTTCTTTTACATCCCACCTAGTGCCTCGATCACTTAAAGATCATCCTTTTCTCGGACACTTTTTCAGATGGCTATGATCATCGTTCTAACGACGAAAGGAGCTCGTGAAAGGCAGTTGTAATGATAACGGGGGCTGAATGGGCCGGTACACGGCTTAATGCGCCCGGTAGAAGGCGCTCCCACTCCCAGGTCCTGCACCACCTGGAAGAAACTCGCGCGCCGCGATGCCACCTGTTGATACTTTCTTTTCGCCACTAGCTCGCTTCACGTAGCCGCCGGGATTTTCCGAAGGAGTCGTTTGCGAAAATCGGGAAAGACTTGTCAATGAGGAGGGAGTAAGCAAGATGGGGTTTGGTTCAACACAGCACGACGCACAAGTGCAAGCAGTCGGACAGCGTACATGCGTGCGTTCGAGCTGTTCGGCTCGTTGACGAAGTGACGCGAAGTGACGCCGATGTCTCGGAGTGAAAGATGGTGCTGAGCACTTGGCGCGCTCACAAACTTTCTTGTCTTCCACCTTGAAGAACGAGAAGTCACTAGTGGTGCGGCGAACCACAGTCACAGGATGCGAGCGAACATTTAAAAACAAAAAATCAAAAATTATAGAAGAACCGGAGGTTGGCGAATCGACTCCTCGGTCCACACACAGGTGTCGGCGAGCAGCGCGCGCGCGTCGAGCGGGCCGCTCCGGCCGAAGTCTGGATTGGACTGTTTTAATTCCAGCCGCGGCCGCAACCGTGGTGGCAAATGGTGGCGCTCCGGTCCCGCTGTTTGTCCAGGTCGTTGCTAGGGGCAACGCAAACCGCCGCGCCTCTCGCTGCGCATGCGTCCGCGCTGGCTCCCGATCCCACAGCTCTCCTCGTCCGTTCTTTTGTCTATTCCAGCGTATTTTCATTTTTTTACTTCGCCGTTTGCTTCGCTGTGCGGCGCTATTTGTTTTATTTGTCTCGGTGCGGAGGTGTGGAGGAACAGAATAAAAAGAGGCCGTGGGACTCGCTCGAAGTGTTGTGGCGGCGCGAGGAAGCGAGAAATGGGGAAAACGGGGAGAAGATGCACAGACGGGAAAAGGAAAGGGGCGACCTAAAGCCACCTTTCGTATACTTGCATGTTTGTGTGCCCGCGTGTTCGTTGCTTACACGTATGTGCGTGTTATGTGTATGTCTGCTGCGTGTGCGCGTGTTTTGTCGAGTGGGGAGAGGCGTTGCAAGCCGCGACGACGATTTCTAGCGCAGATCTCTGGTGAAACGCTCTCGCGGCGAGATATTTATTGGAATTAGAGCGATGCCTGCTGCGAGACGGGAGCGATCCGTTCCGTATAGCTGGGAACTTGTGGGAGAACCGGCGGCTTCATTTGATTTACGCCGCGTTGATACTTGAGCCGTCGACCAATGCGAAGGCGTTCGTGGCGTGCTCGCAGTTTCTCTCTCTCTCCCTTTTTTTTTCGTCCTTCTGTTTTTCTCTTAGTTTCTTTTTTTACTATCCTGCTCGCACGTACTGGAGGAGAGTGAAGGCGTCCGCGTGCAAAGGCTTGTTTATAGCTCCAACTCTTAAACGCGCGCGCTTTGAGAAACGGACGAGTAATAAAATATAATATAACCTGACCTAGTTGACTGCGATGCGGGAGGGTAGTATATTTCCATTATTTTTATTTTCGTTTTTTGCGTATCCAGTTGTTGCAAATTCATTTCATCGTGTCTGAGATATTGAAGATATCTAGGCAACTGAGAATAGCTGTTTGTTGGATAGCAGCAGACAGATTTCGAGCTCAACACTGCCTTGACTTTATTTGCATTTAAATGACCCCCCTGGCTTGATTCCGGGGTGCGGCACCAAATATGTGGGAGACGCGAGAGTCTGACACGAAATGCGGAAGGTCCATTTTTGCAATCTCGTCTTCAACGAGCGGGGCGCTTTTATTTGACTTCTTTTCCAACAGAGGACGTTAGGTCGGTGAATCACTGCACTACGCATCCTTTTCATTCGTTACACCGCTTTCCTACTTTGAATGCAGTGTTTCTAAAAAAAGATCGAATATATTTAAGCGTAGGTTTAGATACCGTAGCTTCGAGCTGTCTTGCGCCTGTTCACCTGTATTCATATGACAGCTGAACGACTCGTTTATGATATATTCATGCGACAGGTATGCTCATCCATCTGCGGCCGAGCGTGAGGTGCTCAGTTCCACCGAATCAATCGCACACGGTGGTACTGCAATCGAAATCCAAGCGACACGATTCGCTCCAGCTCAACACCGTCACGATCCAGGATATGGAGCCAGGCTATACGAGTATAGTTGATGTTTCATAGTATTACAAATCGCAACCCGCAACGGGGCTGCTAAATTCCGCACTAGATTAGGATTAGCTTTGAATGTAGGTCGAGCGAGCAGATGCACCTCAAAGCACGGCATATTCAAATTTATTTTCATCTCAAGGAATTGAGCCACCTGCAATAGCCTATCACGCGTTCACATACGCCGGCGGCATCACGGTCACAGCTGCGTTAACTGTAGTGTGGATACCGTAAATGCGCCTAAACGTGGTAATGAATGTACTCGCGCGAAATAAAATGCGCTGATTTAGTACAGAGTTGGAGCGATCGGACAGCCGTGGCCAGGTGCTAAGATAGCGCGGGCCTGCACAGCCGGCGTCGCTGCAGTGCCGGTATATTTTTTTTTCTTTTCGCACACTTTTTTCTATATTTTGCTGCAATTTCGCCACTGTTTGCTGACCAATGAACGAATCCTCTGTTTAATTTTTGTTAGGAGGTCCCCCTGACAGTTCTTACTTTGGGACCTCTGATTGTTCAATCACAATGCAAAACGAATGTATATAACAAATGTATATATTTTGAATAAACTTCAAACTTCATATCTCGCCGTTACCATGCACCCCAGCTGAGGTGATCTCTTCTATCGCCGCACACGGCGACAACGAAATCAGCTACAGCTTGTTTTACAGCGTAAGCTGTTATGGGCTCATTCCAATAGCCATTTCGGTTCGCGATAATGCCACCGCCTGCGTCTAGCCGCCGTAACCGCTATCGCTGGAAATGCGAAAAAAGTACACGTTTCGCGCCGGGATCGAACCCACCCCCGCTGCGTGGAAGCCAGATACTCTGCCACTGAGCCACTGAGCGCTTCCTATCGGCCAGCGGAAATGCCCTATAAGGCAAGCGCGCAGGGGCAGACGACCCGAGCCTCCGCTGGTATGGGGGCGCCATCTAGGTAAGGTGCCTGCAAACGACGATATGCGATTCAGATGACGATATGCGATTCAGACGAGGTGCGCAGTCAACGCGCTCCCGAGTTGCCGAGCCTCCGCAAGTATGGTGACGCCATCTAGTTAAGGTGCCTGAAAACGCGGCGTGCCCAACATGTAAGTTGCAGTTGTAAGGCTTGATCGGGCTCAGCAGACTGCTGTGCAGAGAGCATTACAAGCCGCAGCTCGCCGTCGACGCCGGGTAGACAGTTCAGATCGTTCTTGTCAAAACGAGGCGAAGACCCTGTTGCGAAGACCCTGTTGTGCGTGGGGCTCAAATTGGAACTACTCTTGAGCCGCTTCACCAGCTTACGCTGTGACTGTGCCGCGCAGGCCTGTGACTTTTTTCACATGAAATAGTATTTAATAGACAAAATTATATCGAATGTGCGCGTGTTTCGTAAAGCTGCGCCCAGTACTAAACTACAGGCGTGATCGCGAACAACGATCCGACGGCATTTCGTCTCGCAGACGGAAAGCAAACAACGACCACCTCAGCGAGGCGGCTCGGGTGGCTTATAATTAGTACGTTTCGTTTGCTATTCGCACCGATGACTGCGCGAATTTCAGTTCATTTAAACCCACGTTAAACGTATTGTCAAAAATAAGCGCACTATACCCAGTTGCAGCCAGATCGCAGGCGCCGCCGGCCATCAGCGAGCTCGGCCTTCATCTCGTTCGGCCGTATTTCGATGGGGGCGAAATGCAAGAGCGTGCATTGGGTCTACGTTAAAGAAGACCAGGTGTTCAAAATTAATCTGGAATCCCCCAATACCGCGTGACTCGTAATCAAATCATGGTTCGGGCCCCCCTTCCCTCTTGCCACCCCCTCCGCCCCCAGAAAAAAAAAAGAAGTAAAGAAGAGCCCGCCTAGCGTGCAAGCGGGGCGGTGAATGTGGGCGGAGCCTATAGCGACGGCGCTACAGGACTTACGAAATATCCGCGGTGCCTGCTGTTTGCAAACATGGTGTAGGTCTACAGCCATCGCGACACCCTTCGTTTAAAAAAGTAGACTCGGCTATTGTTGATCGTATATTACGGCACTAACAAACTGTGGAGAGAGAAAAGGCCAAAGATATTTTTGCCGGGTGGCCCGAAAGTGAACGACAAGAAACGTACCCGCACTGCGGGACAAGCTGCAATTGCAAACTGACCTTACTGCTAAAAGGAGGTCATACATTTTTACTGGGGGTCACAGAAGCCAATAACAAGTAAAGAATAAAATAAATAACAAGTGAAGCTTATAGCCCCTGTCGCTGCAATCGCTTTCATTCGTACCTTCATTTCTTGCTTGTCGTGTTTTACGATTGCCAATGAAGAATGCGACCTCGTCTTCACAACTGCCAGTCTCAGCTGGCAGTAGGTGCCTGCCCGTTCTGTTATATATCTTGGCCTTGTCGGCTCGGCGCCATAGCCAGGCAGTTTGAAGACAGACACGCTACGTCATCACGAGTCCACTGCAAACCAGCTGCGCTACAGATGTCACCTCGTACAATTACGGCTTCACTATGCCATCCTGGTAGCTTATTGATCGCATCCGCTGCTTTCTATCGTAAGTTGTCATATAGGCGTACATCGCTCCTGTTCCAGTGAATACAGCTCACGGTAGCCTATCAGTCGAGGCCAAACGGACTTAGAAGGGGGCTCAACTCTGACGCTGACAGAGATGATTTATGCGTACGTTTCAGATGACCACATCGATTTGGACAACACATTGTGTTATGTGACACTTTCTTATAGCTCCTCCCAACATGCCGATGCTATTTTTAAATCTGTTTCGCCTCCCCTGCCCCAACCCATTTTCTTATTAGGTGTGTTTTAGGAAAGTTGGCACCTCTTGACAGCGCCGAGTAGTCATCGTCTCTGACATTTCAATTATATTTAATTTCTGACGGAAAACAAGAAAACAAATGCAACGAGAGTTGTTCCAAAGGGAACATAATGTCAACGTGCTTGACAGTTCTACTCATAAGTGCCATATAGCCAACGCAACACCTATGAACATAAAAAAAGACGGTCACCACGCTTTGCCTTTCGATACTCTGGGTCCTTCTGTTGCAACCGCTAGTACACCTAGCTGAGTGGGGTCTTCCGCTGCTTAACCCAGGTTGGAGGTTCGACGTCCGACCACACTCCCTCAATCTTTGGCACAACTACCAAATAGAGAACATTACCGGATAGTTTCTGCAAGGACAGCTACGTCGCGAATGGAACTCAAGACTACTATCGCAGGTACCAATGCCAGGGAGAAAGCCGCAAGCGGTTAGATCCTTCTCGTCTTCCGATTTTCGTGACAGCAGTCCGAGGCTCCAAGAATTAGGTCTTCAGCCTTTCACCGTGTGCCTGGATGCGCAAGAAATAGCACCCGAGTAGAACTGGTGTCGCGTTTGCGGACCACTCAGTAATCAAATTAGTCGAAAGAGCGGCAGCCGGTGTCTCGCATTACTTATTCTCTGCTGCTATCTTCGTCCCCGCACTGGCTCAGACATCGGTCTTTCGTCAACTTGCTTTCAGCTCTGTTTCTTTTTTATTCAATTCTTTGACGACTCGGTGTTTGTTGGGTGTGATTGTGTAAGTATTGGTGCATCTAACTCCTTCATGCTTTCTCTTTATTTTCTGGTTTGGCCTATTCTTTCTCTCTCTCTTTTTTTCGGAAGCACTTTCATGACGAGTCGTTCCGTCTGCGTTTCGGCTCCTTTTTCTTGCCAGACGGATCCGCGGGTTCTTCGTTCGGTGCAATGTAACACGATAACACGAGAAGCGGTAACGAAGTAAAAAAGCGCAAGATGTATGTTCGTGGCCTGCGTCCCCTGTAATCAAATCCTACGAAAGGAGGCTCAAGAGTTCCGATAGCATAGTTTGCAATGTACTTTGCGCATACTTGCTTTTCGAACTAATTAAACTCAATGAAATATCCAGACTGCTAAGTTTATGAGAATTACGCTTTCCCTGCCTGTCGAGAAATACTTTTTGTTAGCTTTAGACAAAAGCTCATCTAAAAGGGACGGACAGTTTCAATTTCTCACCAGCGCTTGCCCTCTGCGGACGGCGCCGACCTTTGCTGTTGCCGCCTCGAAGCAACGCTGCTCCTTAGCTTAATACGCCGATGGTCCATAATAAGATGTCGATTAGTAAATTATGATGACGCTGTAGCGATGACGACGCGACGACATGAGGACACTGAGATGACGACGACTGTATGATGACGATGGCGTGACATTGACGTCATGACGGCAACCGCATGAAGAAGAGGAAATGACGCCGATAATACTGCATGACGAAGATGGCATGACTATGACAACGGATGCATGATCGCGTTTGTGTGATGGCGATGCAATGACAACGACCGAATGACAACGTTCGATAGATAGATAGATAGATAGATAGATAGATAGATAGATAGATAGATAGATAGATAGATAGATAGATAGATAGATAGATAGATAGATAGATAGATAGATAGATAGATAGATAGATGTATAAAGAGCGTGGAACTGACGCTCAAGGATGCTGTTGCTCCTAGCAGTACGAGCCATGTTCTGAGGCAACGACAACAACCACAACCAGCAGGCTTTGGTTGGGAGTGAAAAACGCACATTACCAAAATCAGGCAACACGACGAAAATAAAGACGAAACGTCTAGTACGCCGTCGTTTTCTATTTTATTTTTACTGCGACAGCATTCATGATGTAGGAGATGGAGCTTATGCATTTCTTCAAGGGAATTTGCTGCTGGGCTGGCTGGTGCATAATATTAAGAATAAGAACAGCGCAACAAGGGAGGGGGGGGGGGGGGGCAATATACGTAGCCTGTGCGTCCGTCTGTACGGGTAAGCTACAATTGTGCCGCTGAAGCTCCATGTGGAGCGCTGCTCAAAGTCAGAGGGGAATTCAGGACTGGCGCATAGCAATATGCAATAGCCGAAGGACGAAGCAGTGGCGCTGTGCAATCTAGTTGAAAAATGGAATGGAGATGCATTGCGAGGAGGTGAGCAGGTCATGAAGCTGATGTTTTCTTTTTTTTTTTTTTTTTGCTCGCACTTTAGGATATCACGGCACGCAAGAGGATATCGTTCGCCGTCTGTGCGGATGAATATTTCCGCAACATCGAAAGAAATCGAACGAGATTGGTAAACATCATAGAGACAGAAGAAAAGGCAAGGAGAGAAAGTACGGTCGCGTCCGCTTGGCTGAGAAAGAGGAAAGATAAGAAGGAAACAGAAGAGTCGGTCTGCGCATACCCGAACATGAAGGTTCACTCACGTTTAGTCCCAAGCGCTCGTATAATTCAGTGGCCTTCACGAAGCGCATTGGCACTTTGGTAGCCTTGCGCACACCAGAGTTATTCGGATAGAGGGAAAAAGCCCCAAAACCAGCGCCAGGGATAATAACCAGACAATTCTGGTTCGCATTTGTGCAAAACGATTGGGAGTTGGAATGCTAACTTATGACGACAGAACGTGTCAGAAGCCACGCCACGAGATAGTTGCTGAGTTGCCGATGTCGAAGAGCAGCAGCAATTGTGGCACTCTCTGCTACAGTCGAAAATACCAGGCTGGTCAAACAGCCAGGCTTCTCAGCGCCGAGAGACGAGATCTAATACGCAGCGGCTCAACTATCGTAATCCCCTCTGACCGATCCTTCCGTATGGACAGGGGAGTGGTTGAAATAAGATACATTCAAGTTCTCAAACATCAAACAGTGGGCCTAAGAACAAGGTTTCAATCGCTTGTAGTGCAACCTGAAAATAGCGAGGTCGTAAATGACAACATCCAACATCCATGGCAAATAAGACGTTTTCCTTCGTTTCGGCCTTTCAGACCAAGGATGCCTAGTGCGTTTAGCGCAACGTAAAAGTGGGATCGAGGCCTAGTGCTGAATCTTCGGAGGAGGGATTTACCCGGAAATATTCTGCCAGCCGAAGAAGCGAGGTCAACAGTGTTTCAGAGGGCAGAAAAGCCACAGGAAGAGACTGGGCCTCGTGCGGGACTTGTTCTGCTTGAGGCTATCCGAGGAACGCCCTAAGCCCAGCGGAGATACTTCTTATGTATAGTCTCTAGAGACGCATATTGCTTTCTTGGTGAACACATCAGCAGCCAAAGTTGGCAAACTTATGTGATCGTTCCTTATCAGCCTTGCTTTCTCGATGACCCGTTGCGTGCCACATCTTACCCACTTACTGCAAACACCTCCGAGGATAACGGGCTCATCGACTTACGGAAAAGGCGACTTGGTTCCCGGTTGCACCGACACAACCATTGGCCTCAAACGTGATGAAGTACCTTTGCATAGCAATATGAGCAAGGATTGACTGAATTATGTACTGGCTTATTGAATCATTTAACGTATCAATGCGATGCCTGAGCTATGAGGGACATAAAAGTGAGCGCTCTGGAATAAATGTTGGCCCCAGGAGGTCAAGACAAGTTCGTGTGTGTTAGAACGCACGATGATATGATTCCTACAAAGTTATTCTGGCTTTTGCGGGAGCTTGTCTGGGACAAGTCAAAAAAGAAGCTGTAACAAAGTGAAGAAAACGACATCAGACGGTTTTCTGTATCTTCATTGCCTAAAATGTAGCTACAGTGCCCGTTTGAAGATACGATCATTCTATAGGTAGAAACGGGTGCGAGTCAGCTCGCCTGATAATGGAAACAGACGGGATGATAAGGGACTTTGTTGCATGGGTTAGCAAACCGTCTATTGCGTTGTCAAAGATAGAATTAGAATGTCTGCACATGAGTTCAAATTATCAGTGTCAGTATTCCCCACTCCTTTTTTCTGCAAGTGGTGTTTTTAATATCTTTGTTTGTTACTTTTTTGTTTGCTGTTGAATAAGTGATTACGGCAATGGGCATGTGTTGGCTGATGCGCGATGCAGAGGGTATAATAAGGTATGGTATCCGGAAATAAAACATATTGTTGGAAGTTAGCGCCGTGTCTGTGTCCTTCGTGCGCCTTCTTGCGTCCTCGTCTGTGTGAGCTGCAATCATACTCCATGCTGCCAAACCAGCAAGCCTGCATTGCGACAACGCTAATCTGGCGTCTGTACGTCACCTTAACCTCCAAAGAAAAAAAGCAACGTAGGCGAGTTGTTACAACAGCACTCAAAACTAGAACACCACGAAACACGGGAGACAGCGACAAACGTTGTGTTCCGCAGTATTTAACTTGGAGACATCGCCAGTTCTGCGATTTTATGTTTATATGCATTACACATTTCATAAAATGTAAACCAATAATAGCCGCTTTAAGGTCATTTACGAAGTGGGTATATTCGTCACCGTCTTCACCATCTGCCTGATGCAGCCGTGTTATCTTTCGGTATGTTCTGAGACCCTTGTTACTAACAAAATTGAGGCGTTTGTTTTCTTTCTTCTTTAGATCAGCACTTAAATATTCATTAGGTTGCTTAATCTTGCCAGATAGCCGTGTATGATTCATCTCAGGTAGCCCTAAAAACAAAAATTTTATTACTGCCTTCTACTGCAGAATTAAGTATTGCCATGGTTTTCAACAAAACGTTTATAACCGCAGGACTGCACGGACCATGGTAGAAACATTACTTTTTTTGGAGGGACCAAAATACTATTAAGGTATTGAGAATGTATCATGCATGTCTTACTCAAATGCAACGTTCAATGTAACGTGACTTGTGCAGCAAATTTGTCCGAGTTGCTACTATAGCCTACATCGTAAGAATTTTCACCGATTGAAATTCTCGGCCTATCGAACTTCCGCACCTAAAACTTTGCTTAGATTTATGTTTGCTTAACTGCACCGTGAACTGGCACGTTTTAAGGCGACGAACTCTCTAATGACACTTACGACAGCATATCAAAATGTGTTCCTCTGTGCCCAAAGCTTGCTTAATCGTTGTAAGGGTATTTGTGTGGAGAAGTTGGCTTCGTGCATTCCCTTCGCAACCTGAATATTCCAAACGTTTGTGCCTGCACTTATCATAAGATTCCGAAATAATGCACAGTCAAACCCAAAATTAGAAGATACGAGTCATTTAAGGAGTGGCGTAACTTTCAAAGTGTGGCCAAAAGAATTTACTGGAAAGAATCGCATCCAGCCTATAAGTAGTCCCGGAAAGGTGAAGCTTCTTTGATTTCTAGTTTTCCACTTAGCAGATTCAGAAAATGAATTAGTCTTTCCTTATTGAAGTAGCGGCCGTTCCGTGATGAATTGAGGGAGAAAGAACTTAGTATTAAACGTCAAGCCTGGTATGTGCGGAAGTGCTGCTCTAAATCACCCCCCAACTCATTGCCGCCTACACGTTTGTCGTTGTTCCTAATCTTCTTTCGAACAATATGAGCCATCCATTGTTCGCTTGTCCCCCCTGCTTTTTTTCTGAGATAATTGGGAATGTTTGGGTCAGCTCATTCTTAATAATTGAGGTACTCTTTTTTGCTTTCTGTGAAAAGAAAATTATGGCAAGAATGAGGGTGGGCTACATTCAGGAGTGGGACATTTCGCAGGATTTGGCGCCAGCAAAGAAAGTGATGTTTCTGATAAGCTTTGTTACAATGAATTGTTAATATTACTTGTTTTGAAAACATAAATACACTCCACACGAAAGGGAAAGCGAGAAGCAGGCTGGCAAGTGCCAACGGAAGGGGCACAACGCCTGCCTACTCTTCAGGAAGGAGGAGACATAAACATAGAAATGCAAGTAAGGAAGAAGAGAAGGAAAGAGCAAAGAAAGAGCTGGATGAGAAATCTAAAAAAATACAGCAGAATACATACAGTACAGGTCACGCTACTAAACATTGGCTGGGTCTTGTCATTTGAAAGCAGAGATAAGTTAGTTAATTCTAGAAAAGTAAGGAGAGCGCGATGAACCGTGAATGAATGAATGGGTAGTTATTAAATAAATAAATAAATAAATAAATAAATAAATAAATAAATAAATAAATAAATAAATAAATAAATAGAGAGAGAGAGCAAGGAGAGGAAAGGCAGGGAGGTCAATCAGAAGAGCGTCCAGTTTGCTACCCTACACTAGGGGTGAGGGAAAGGGGATAAATAAATAAATAAATAAATAAATAAATAAATAAATAAATAAATAAATAAATAAATAAATAAATAAATAAATAAAGGAGCTGTTGTTGAACTCGGGCTGCCTGGGCTACGAAACCAGCTCAGTTAGACGTAGTGCAGAATATTATAAGAAAGCAATTTCCGAACACGACTCAATTTGTTTGTTATTATTGTCAGCCCAAGGGATCTTATATACAGAAGTGGAACACACTAACATGCATAAATAAAATATAAGGAACGTTAAGACTTGAACGTGTACTGACACTCCGAGAAAGGGGCGACTTCGAGCTGGAATAAGAACGGGAGAACAGCCCGTGCGAATACATTCGCTGTGTTGTGCGCGCTTTGTATGAAAACATTACCATTGTTGCATAGTGACGTTCAAGTTGTGCGGAGTCTTCCGTGCTGTCTAACAAGCGTGCAGGTAATAAAAAAGGTTAAACGCTTCGCTATCCACATGGGGAACTCGATGGATACCCACACCATCAGTCTGTACAGCATCAGTCATGCGAGTTACGTGCAACAAGCGCTAATCGAACATGACGGTTTGCAACAAACTTTTAAGTGTTTCAACCAAAAAGCTTGCGACAAGGTCTTTCAGGACTCGAATTCCGGCTGATTGTTTGTTACGAATGCAGCTGGCGCCGGTCATTGACATGGGTGTTTTGATTGAAATAGAGTGCATACAGTCGCCATCAACTTGAGTCATGAAGAATGACGTCGTCAGGATGCGTTAGAGTAACCAGTCGCCTTTGAACAGCCAAACTCTGCTTAACAAAGACGCTTCGCCACAAAGGCAAACCGTCTTTCTGAAGAGGCACTCAGTGTGAGAGAGCTGAATGCATCTCGAGCTTGAAAGATGCTGACAATGTTTTATCGGTCTTTTATGCTCCCCCTTGACCAGAAGCGAATACCGACAGAGAGGCTGTCAGTGCTTCTCTGAGAGACATGCTAGCGCTCAGAGTTCGCTCAACATAGTCAGGTTCAGCTTGCTTCAGCACTTTGAAGGAACATTGAGCGTTTCTGTTAAATATTTCATTGGCGAGAAGAAGGTGAAAAAAATCAACAAACTTCTGCGATGTTGTCGCTGAAGAAGGTGGTGGTGTTTTCAATATTTCTTTCTTTTCAATAGGCATAATACCGTCTTTGTCCACTAAATTATTGCCGGCTGTGGTGATGAAAATAAATGCACTTAAGCCACCGAGTGAGCTGGGCACCCGAATCCCCACGCAAAATTCTTAAGCGCAAATGTTGCGCTACAGTTCCATGGTTAGCACACACGGATCCCAACTACACGATTCGGCTGGGCCGTGAGTTCGGGTCGCAGTGGCAGTTATTTATCATTTTTTTATTGCTATACGGTGAAGCTGAAACTGAAGATTGGTAGGTGGCCTGATTATGGCGAAGGCCTAATGGAAAGCCCGATTCGACTGACATGGGACGGAAGGACAATGCATACCCAGACACGAACTTCTAAATGCTGTCGCAGTGAAATTCCGAAGCAGTACTCTTGGAAAATCCTCAAATGTCACACAAAACAACCCATACTGCCCGGAAATGTGTCACTTTGTTTTGCCTTATCCACGTTGAGTCTTAGGATGCATGGCTGTTGAGTTCAGTTGAGTGCATAGTATTAAGGTCGAGTATAACTAAGTTTGGGCAAATTCCCTGGGAATTCTAGCAGCGAAAAAACAAAAAAAAAAAGAACCCTAGGAAAAACTTCCGCAACCCATGAGTCCTTACTGAAGCATCTCGCACCGCACTCCAGGGGCGAAACCTTAAATACCATGTTAGACCTTCATGTTCTCTTCCAAAAAAAAAAAAAAGGTCCCGATTTCTTTCTCGGTGAATAGACGGATGAGGATATGGATGTGCTGTTTCACTTCAGTGCTTGCTTAGAAGGCATTAGGAGGCATCGAGGCTTTACTGTCGCTGCACTACCACTTTTTCCTCTTGTTCACGACTATATAAGTCAGTGTTCGCGTTGTCACACCTGTCAGTACATTCGCGCTATACTTTCACAGACCAATAGGGTGTTTTAGTATAGCGGAAAACCCATACGTTAGCGTTAGCGTGCGACGCAACGCTAACGCAAAGAAAGGGTGCACTGCGCGGTACAAGGTAGTGTTTTAGAATAGCGGAACGGAGCAAAGCGCTAACGCTAACCAAATGCACTTGGGCGCCGTCTCGAGGCGGATATAGCAAACATGAGCAAACCCTCTCGTTAAGCATACTCCGCCGCTAATCGAGAACGTATACATCGAAAACCACGTGTATATCACCTGTACGCCGCTGTCGAAGCATCATCACACAAATCTAAAGCAAACACGAACATTAGTGGGGAACGAATGAGCCGAACAGTGCGGGCCGACGACTCGATAGATCCGAAGTGGACGGATCCACCATCTTAACCTACGTACGGAATCCCTTGCGTGCGTTAGCGTTGATCACTATATTCCGGAAATAGCGTACGTACGTAAGAGTTCTGGCTACGTTTACGTTATGCGCATGCGCATTTGGCATTATGTGGTGGCTTTTCAGCTCTTTCGAGAGGGTGCAGCTACGCTGGCGCGAGCTAGCGTATAATTATGCCTGCCAGTTCTAACACGCGGCATGCAACAACGCGGAAGGGGACGTTGCCGGAGTCATGCGCGTATTTTGTTGCGTCGAATACGAAACCCAGAAGCAGGAAAAAAAGAGACGTTTTTTGCATTTTCACCTCTTTTGCTTATGGTGATGAGCATTACTTAAACGAACACTATCTGAGTTGGTCCTGGAGCAACAATGCGATTTCGGCAACTCCAAATCATCGAACGTTTTCCGTATAAAATGGGAGTACACATGCATGGTTAAGTCAAAGTGTGGGCGTATGTGTGTGTGTAGGGGGGGGGGGGGGCTGAAGTCACACGGATTAAATTTGCTGCTGTCGCTGTGAACATACTATACCGATTTGACAAGACTGAGAATTTCCTCGTTTTTTTTGCCTAATTTATGCTTCTATCCTACAGCCCTTCTATCTTATCCTTCTATCCTACAGGGGAGGGGGGTGTCGAGCCCCCCCCCCCCCCCGAAAAAAATATAAACAAACAAAACAAAAACAATATTGTAATGGAGTGGACGGCAGCCACCGGCCATGGCCACAATCCACATCAGTCTGCTTAAGCCTACCAACTCCGCAAACCACTGGATCCGCGCGAAGGCGTCCCAGACTGCGCGCTGGCGCGCCAGCTGTGTAAACGCGCGTGCCGCTCGCTAAACTACTTCGGGCTCACGTGAGGGGTGGTGGGGGAGGCCAGCGTCACTGCAGTCGCGCCTCGTCCATTGGCGTCGAGCACACAGACGCGCCTCGCCGGGCAAATACGTGCTGAGAGGAAAGGGTGGGGCACGGCTTACACCGCCGCACTGGCGGAGCCTAGTTGAGACCGGCGACCGAGTTTGTACAGCCTAATGGTATTCGTTGCGACGCGAGCCTCCGTTACCTGCCGGGCAGACGGAGAAGCGCGTTCTCTCTTTTTGTCACCCCTCACTCCGATCCTACGTCGCGTACAATGTGGAGACGTGTAAGCCATGCATTCTCGTTGGGGACCTGGCGACAGCTGCCGTTCACTAATGTGAGAGCCTGGCGTGAAAGTCTGCAACGTTGAGGCTAGACGTGGAAGAAGATGTTGTGAAAGTGCAATGAGCCGGATGCGCTACTGCTATCGTTGGAAGAGAACTTCAGTGAGGCCCGTTAAATTCGCGGAGGTAGTATGCATGGAAGGCGGAAGAAGGCTAAGCGCGAAGGTGAGGCTTTTTGAGTTATTTCTCGGTTGGAAGGGTGCTGTTACGCGGAGAAGCATACAGAATAGCGAAAATAGGGGAATTTACATTATATATATTTTTTTATTTGTTGACCACCGCTGGACGTCCACGTTGTTAGACAAACCGCTAAAGATAAGCACGTTCAAAAACAAAACTGTCGCTGGGTTCTATGGTACCTCGAATGCTACCCGCAAACCTAAGCGTAGAATACGATTTATTTATTTATTTATTTATTTATTTATTTATTTATTTATTTATTTATTTATTTATTTATTTATTTATTTATTTATTTTCATGCCCTCAGGACCCAATGGGCATTACAGTGGGGGTGTGTACAAGGCTTACAAAAAATCAAAAACGTACAAACCTACAAGGACAAGAATAAGATAAACAGGCCGTAACAACAGCAAATAAAAAGAAAAAGAAAAAAACAGCGAAATTTGAGTCATTTCAAAAGATGATCTGTTACAACGCGGTCTTGAATGACGGTGCATCGGCTAAGGTGGCGATAGAAGAGGGAAGGTGGTTCCACTCAGAGCAGGTTCTTGGCATAAAAGAATGCAGGAACATGTCAGTGCGACAACGATCGAGGAACAATTGCCTTATCGATGTGATCGATACCAGATGATACGTACACTGCTGTGAAATGAGTTGCTGATTTAATGAATGGGGATGGAAAACTTTGTGGAATAAACAAAGTCGTGAGATGCTGTGCTGAATTTGAAGGTTAGGAAGGTTAAGTGACGATTTAACCTGCGAAACACTGGCGGTATACGTGAATAGTTCGACATAATAAAACGGGCTGATTGATCTTGAAGGGATTCTATGGATTGAATGAGAGTGCGGTGAGCCGGATCCTAAAGTATACACATGCGTACTGGACTTTCGTACAAACGAAAGTTTGGTAAAGAAATAATTTTAGGCACTGTGGAGCTTGCGAAAAATTGCGTCGCAAAATAACCTGAGAGTGCGATTTGCATTACCTATGATGTAGTCAATGTGAGTATGACATGACAAGTCATGAGATATGTAAACACCGAGGTATTGCATGCAGACAACGCTCCAGTCCGATGCCAATAAATCTATATTCTGAAGATACTGAGGCATTAGCGCTTCGCGTAAATTCCGTGTTCTTGCATTTACTGATGTTAACGGTCACTAACCATTTACTGCACCATTAAGAAACCTTGTTTAGGTCAGATTGAAGGACAAGTGTATCATTAGGGTTATTTATTTCACGATAGATAACGCAGTTGTCTGCAAATAGCCTTATACTAGAGTTAATGCAATCTGGAAGATCATTTATCTAGATCAGGAATAGTAGTGGATCTAAAACGGAACCTTGTGGGACGCCAGATTTAACAGAACAAGGGGAGGAAGCGTGATTATTAGCGATAACATATTGGGTTCAGTTAGATAAAAAGCATTCGACCCATTTGAGGATATTTGGGTCAATTTACAAAGTGCGGATCTTTATTAGAAGTAGTTGATGAGGTACTTTGTCGAAAGCCTAAGAAAAGTCAAGAAAAATACCATGAGAAAGAGAGCCTCGATCTAGAACTGCTGCGATGTGATGATTAAATAACAGAAACTTCCGCAACAGTTTTTCCGGAATCCATCTTGACAGGAGGAAAAAAAGGCATTTGATTCAAGATATGAGACTAGATTAGAGTAAATTACATGTTCTAAATGTTTGCACGGGATACTAGTTAAGGAAATTCGTCGATTATTGAGAGGAGAATGCGTGTTCCCGGATTTGAAGAGTGGGACCACTTTGCCGACCTTCCAATGTGATGGCAGCGTGCTACATTCTATGGAGTGTGTAAAGAGGTATGACAGGAAAACGGAAGAGTAAACTTTGGTGTTCTTCAGAAACTTCACGTTAATTTCATCATCACCACATCAAGACGAAATATTTAGTTTCTCAGTTATATCAGATCAAATAAAATCAATCTTATTCTCCAGTTTACATGCAATTAATTCAGCTATTACCACAAAGTGGTAATAAATGGGAAAGAAATCGCGATTATGCAGCTGCGGGGTGACAATGGCAGCTGACTCCTAAACACGCTCGCGAAAACGTCGTTTAGAATAGTACAACATTCATCACTACGCAGCACAGTTCTATCAGAGTCAACAAGAGAAATGGCACGATTTTTTTTTTCAGCTTTAACAACGTTTCAGAACTTGGGAGGGTTAGTGGAAAGAAGAGAAGAGAGTGTACTCTGCCGAAAATAATCGCGTTCACAAAAAATAATCGAAAATAATCGCGCTCCCACTAGTGGTGCGAAGACTGGGCAAACAGCGAAGCTGGCGAACTCACCTAGACTTATCTCGGTTCGGGCAAGTTTTTGTGAGGTTATGCTTCGATACTCGGCCACATTTTGCGCAAGATCACCCGGGAATCATCGACAGCCCAAGGACCACTAAACACTCGACCATTAAAGTATCTGGACGCTTCTGGACGCTCAAACGCTTTTGCTCAGCTTCGCGGGCTCGTAACTCCGGATCTTCTGCGAATCACCGACGTTTCGCCGCCGCTTCGGCGGCGCGATACTCGGTATTGGACCGAAGTCGTCTCACTCGCTCTGGAGTAGCAGGCTGGCAGCTTTCGCGCCATGCTTCCTCTTCTTCGGGAGTGACGCGCTTCTTCGGCCGCCCCATCTTCGCGGCGATGGGCTCGGCGCGGAGACGGTGGGGCTTTTGTGTCACCGCGGCGGCGACGCGGTGCTGGGTGGGTCTCGTGGGTCGACGCAGTGACGCCACGGCTTCGCTCCGCCTCTGCGCAGCCGTGGCAACCACTCCGCAGGGTGCGGTGACGTCATTACTTGGCAAAGCTAAGGCGAAGCGATGCGGCGCGCACGATGACGTCATGGCTCACGCAGCTGTAGCGAGGCTCGGCACCGTCAGCGCAGCTGGGGCGAAGCGTTGCTAGGCGATGCATGGTGACGTCGTCGCCAGGCGGAGGTATTGCGGCGTACACTCGATGGACCATGCTCGAGCTTAAACAGTTTCGCTAGTTCACAGGAATATGTGCCATTGCGCTTGGACCCTTTCTGCACTACCACCATTATCGGCCCACATTTCGGCGTTACACCTGATGGCAAACGCCCAAGTTAAACAGCTTCGCTGTTAAAAAAAAAGAAGAAAAAATGGTGGTACTTATCTCACAATGACTGCCGATGATATTACCAGGGTCCTTCAATGCCCTGGTAATGCGAATAGCATTCGAGCAATGCAGTGACAGACCGTATTCCTGAAGTGATGTTTATTTAGCACGTGTAGTGATGATTCTGAGACTTACGTTGCTTCGGCTATATCCCCTGTACTCCAATATCGTTCCACTTTGCTATGGCACTCACTTGCCAAGATCACCCATGAGCATGATGGCGACACGATGGCGACTGTATGACGCCGACGCAGTGACGATAGAATAACGATGAAGGAATTATATGGATGGGACGACAGAGCCGTTATAACGACATTGGCATGAAACGCAATGAGGTGTCAATTCCTAAAATATGACGATGGTCTAACGACTACACTGGGACGACATTGGCATGAGGACAATGAGATGACGACCACTGTATAACGACGATGGCGTGACGACGCCACCATGACGAGAGTCGGGTGACAAAGCTGCATGGATGACTGTCATGCTTTAGCTATTAGATAACTTGGACCACTGTGTGTGGGGTAGGATACGTGACGATGACGGCACAACGAGAGTGAGACCACGGAGCCTGCAATGACGACGATGGAACGACCTCGACGGCATCATAACCTAGCACATACCTAGTGACCCAAGCAAGCAGACAACTTGGGCCACTGGGTCGGCGAATGAGACGAGATAGCAGTGTTGTCAGCCCTAGGGAAGTTTCTCTAGATCTAGGGAACTTAAGTCATCCTCAGGGAAAAAAAAGGGAAATTTGTCAAAATCTAGGCACATTTCCCGCTTACTCATGGACGACAGAAACCACGGTTGCGATGGAACTACAGAGTTGACGGCGTGGTTTAGTTTAAAACCCCGCAAATTACCTTCGCATTGGTATGCTAAGTATAACTTTATTATAGTCGTACAGCAACTCAGTCAACGCATATTGTCAAGCAAATGACAAGGTATGAATGCCCTGTGGCAGTTACCAGATCACTTTTATTGAACTATTGCCGTTCGTACCTAGCTGTGCTGTTAATTTTTTCATACCTTTAATGAAATAGTTATCTGAAGCTGAACAAAGGAGCTGTCGGTATGATGAGCGCAAAACCGAAGTCATCCTTTAGACAAGCAGGGCCACACTGTTCGTTCAGCATCAGTCAAGACCACCTCAGCGGGTGACGCAGAAGAGGCCGCCATTTCACTCGCATCGGGGCTACCTGATTGCGATGTCATCATCAGTGACTCGAAGACTGCTATCCGGAACTTCAGTAGCGGCTACATTACAAACCTCGCGCACTCTCTACTAGTCGCCGCTCACCCGCCGAAAAACTACGTCGCTCTCATCTGTACTCCAGCACATCAAGGCCTACCAGGCAACGAAATGGCTCATGCCGCTGCTCGAAGATTCACGGACCGAGTGGATGGAAATGTGGGCCTTACCCTAGAACCCAATGACTCCCAACAACAGACCAATCACATTCCATGAAATTTACGCACATTACAAACACCAACGCCTAACGTATCCCCCTCTCTCTGTGTCGAGCACGCGCCAGAGAGAAATATTGTGGCGCCAACTGCAAACTCGAACTTTTCTTACCCCACGCACTTTGCACTTATTCTTTCCCGACACATACCCGACACCCAAGTGTCGCTTCTGCCCAGTGCAGACAGCAGATCTCTCCCATATCATGTGGAAATGCCCCATCAAATATACCCCCCCCCCCCCCCCCCGCGCCACCTAAAGCCCTTAATTAGTAGTGAGGAGCTGTGGGAGACTGCCCTGCGCAGCTCCGATCCCACCCTGCAGGACCGAGTGGTGGGCTGAGGAGGTAGCGGAGGCCTTCCACGACTGGTAGGCGGACGTCTGGCAGCAGAATGTGCTAAGACTGGAGCACACAGGCATCCCACTCTCCCCCCGGCCCCTCCCCTTTCTTAAAAAGGGAAATAAAAGTTCATTCATTCATTCATTCATTCATTCATTCATTCATTCATTCATTCATTCATTCCATTAAGAAATGTAATACAAAGTACAAGTTAGCCGATGTGAATGAGTGGAGCTGTTAAGGCCGGTAAATGACAGCAACTTGTATCTGCTTTCTTTCACAGAACACACGTGCTCCTTGTGTTTTGTTGTCCGCAGCAGAGAAGCTCCACGGTCACGTCGTCGCGCTCGTGCAGCTTCTCTACTTCTGAATAATGTACGTGCGTTCTCTTACTCCTGCACAGCAGTGGTACGTGGCACTTTTTCTGCTTTCCTTAGTTTCTGAAAGCATGCTTGAAAATAATACTTCATTATTATTATTATTATTATTATTATTATTATTATTATTATTATTATTATTATTATTATTATTATTATTATTATTATTATTATTATTATTATTATTATTATTATTATTACCAGCGCGTGTCTTATGGTAACCAAAACGCCTCGATAGGACCAATTTGGCTCCTACGTTTGACATTGTTGAGGCTGTGTGCGAATAAATGCTGTTACAAGCACTGCAACTTGCACTGTGACATCATTTCAGTTTAAGCACGGTGACTTCAATAAATCCTTTCAAACAAATACATAAATAAGTCCTAAAACTAAAATCTGCAGCGTATTTGCAGAACACATACGCAGTTTATCTTACAGAGAACATATTAAATAACCGCATTTCGCCTAAATCTCGCGAAATCTAGAGAATTGTTCTAACCGAGTTAGGGAAAAAATTTGCTTCGGAGGTTGGCAACTCTGCGAGATAGATAGAAAGATAGGCTCAAAACGGCTGAAATAGCCAAATAATGCTTTTCGCATGACCCAAATAATGCTATTCGCAGTATTTGGGTCAGGTATACAGCAATAACGCCAGGTATGGCAAGAACAACGACAAACCACGGTCGTTCAAAATGGAAGCGCGAGATAGACTACCGATGATCTGTCACCTTCTCTTCAAGAGTGTGTGCTCCATTTGTTATCGAGCCGCAATCCGCTATGCGGCCATAATGAATTTATTGAAGAGGCACTACCTAACAGAACAAAGAATACTCGCAACTTCTTCACTCCATGAGGGAGAACTCTCATCTATATCAGTTAGCGACTGTTTCTGTCTGTCGTCGTTGTTTTCTTTCTTTCTTTTCTGTCGCCAACCTCTATCGTGTATTCTGCAGCAGTGTCACAACGTCGATGCACTCAGAACGCTCTGCAGCCGTCTTTGGCCGCACCACGGGACTCTGTTCTATACGTGCTGAGTGATGTCACGACGTACATATTGCCTTCAGCCTATATCGCAGTGCGTCGTGTTGGTTTTTCAAAGACCCATGGTGATTGGTCGTCATTGATCTGGCTGTACATCCTCTTGTATGGCCGGAGCGTTCAATCTTTCTCTATTTCTGTTTATCTATCTCGTTTTCACTTAAGCCCGTTTAAAGTAGAAAACGTGACATTCGTCTCGTTTGCGACTCTGTACTTTATTTTCTTGCTTTCTAGCAAGAAAATAAAATCTGTCGTCAGGGCTAAAGAGTTTTGTAGAGTTCTGAATTGCACTTGAACGGGCGTAGGGCTCATTAACTTTAATTCAGGCATATTGATACAGATATATTTTTGCAATCGGCTCCAATCGAAGCACGTCAGTTCGGCCTAATCAAATCTTCGGAAGAACATAGTTGCTGAGCCACGACAGCAGAATGTAAGTTTTTTAAAGAGCCTGCACGAACAGAAAATTGGACTAGTTAGCCAGACGTTACGCCACATTTCCTAATTCTAAATGTCATCTTCGTGCACTTAGGCCATTCGACGCTTCTCGAACGCCGTTAGGCACAGCGAAGCACTAACCTACGAAGCCATGATTGAACCGGTGATTCGGCTGCCGGTGATTGAGCCGGTGATTCGGCTGCCGGCCTCTGTGCAAAATCAACTAGGCAAGCGTAACGGCTCCCGCTTCAAAACGCTGGGGATCAATACTTCTGCTCCTCACTATCCCTACTGATTGTTTATAATTTTTTGAGAACTCATGCATCTATGAATTTAGTTCCGGGATCGTTGACTCCTATAAGATGGGAGTATCGGAGTGGTGATCTATTTGTCCAAAGTCTGTCCTCCACATCTTTTCTCTCTCTCTCTCTCTCTCTCTCTCTCTCTATATATATATATATATATATATATATTTCCGCGTTTTTCTATCGCATTTCATACTGTCCTCTGTTTTATATTACTTCTTTCACTTCTGCCTCTCGACGACACTGTCAATTCGTCGATCTGCCGCCGTGCAACGGAAGGTTCACCGTTAATGGCGCCTAGCCATGTTTTGTGACGTCTATTGCAGGTATAACCATTATGTTTATTCTCATCATATGTCCTTGGCAGGAAATGTCGTGGTAACACTAAATTATGCTTGTTACTCCGTGTCCGGCGATCTTATCCCATGTCCAAGACGTGAGAGTCATCGTGACGTCATCGTGCCACCTTATTAGTCCCGCATTCGTCGTTATCGCTGTCGTTGTCCTCAGGCCAGAAATCGATTTCTTGGACGGCACTTAACGTTTTCTGTAAATGGTCTTCCGCATTTTCGTCCCTCCGTGTCTTCCCGGAAGAGTTCGGAAACCGGACCCTATTAAGGCTCTGTTAATTCCTGCTTCATTTCTTCATTTTTTCCTCTCTTTCCACTTCTTCTTTCGCTTTTTGTAATTGCGTTGGTGAGCGCACTGTAGAGGGTAGTTTAGTGTTTCCAGGAAGGGTTTCCGGAAGAGCAGTTCGGCAAAATGAAAATGTCCCTGGGCAAGCTCACTCCGAAAACCGTGTTTGTTCCCCCATCGTCGTTTGCTCGGTCGTATACGATTTCTCGCTCAACGCTCGACGAATCTCGTCACTCGCTAAGACAAGAGGCTGTAGAGATGCTCGATGGCACTTCTTCATGCATCGGTTGCAGCGCGTCATCGTATCCCGCACATGTCAACGAACTCCTGCTTGCACAACGTTCCGGCGTAGGCGAGACGGACAACCCCTGATCTGCATACATGTATATACTGTATTTTGTTACAATCTGTCTTCTAGCTCTCCTTCTCATGTTATCATATTCTTCGGCGCTGCAGCGCGTATTATTCTGATTGCGTCAGCCGTATCTTATGAGCGCGGAGAATCTGAGATGAGTCTGAGTAAGATGAATTGGTTACTTGGAATTCTATTAGAGACACGATGCTGTCGATTTTCATAGAAAATGCTATGCAAATAGCCGGACTTAAGTATGCCGAAGGGTTTTTGCCCTGAACAGTTTTGCAACAGTTTTTGACCCGTTTGCTAACGTCCCTTGACCACTCAGTTTCTTCGAGTTCTTTCAAGTCCATCGCCCATAGCACATCGCCTTGTTCTCGGATAAACTGCCAAATACCTCTTTCTGCACGATCACCCACACAACGAGCAATTTATAGGTTATAAATTACTCAGTTGTAATTTTGCGGCGCCTTAAGCAATTCAATTTCCACAAAATACGGAGTCGAATATGATTAGCGCGCGTCAGATCCCGCGTATTTGTGTCCCAACGCTAGCATTGTAATCCAGCCCATCGCATGTGTTCCCGTGCTTTCTTTCCTCATTGTATACCTTAGAACGCGTTTTATGTAACAAAATAATAGATCACGCAGTCAGGTAGAGAAATAACGCTTGTATTAATGTTAACACGTTACAAAAGTAAACAATAAGCCATATTACGAGCATATATGGGTAAAGATGTAGACAGACAAGCTAGCGCCATGTCGCCATGACGGAGGAGGCGATGTTCATGTAAGAGTGGATTACTAGTGGCTGAGTTTGATTTGCCATAGAAAGTTTGCTACGCATTTCGACAACTTCTAGCTCCTCGACACAGCTTAATGGAAGCGGTGAGTTTGTAAATTTCGGACTATTATTATGGATTCTTCTGGCAATAGGCAGCTTCATTATGCAGTGAAGAATGAAGAATTGATGTGCTCTTCCTGAGAGGTGCAGAAAGAAAGTGTGGAGGAGAAGTGGGACAGGTAGCCGCTCGGCATTGCAAGTAGCACTGTTTAATACAGCATGCCTGCGCCTCCCTTTAACACGTATCTGCAATTTCAAGGGTTTCCGAATTTTATTCATACATTCTTGCCTATTCTTTTGCCCCTTAGACGTTCTCAGCTTGTGGTCTTCTCTCATTTCGATAGCGAAAAATAAATATAAGCTCCCGGTCTTTCCGTCTATTCCTCCTTCCTTCCTTAAATCGCCTGCAATAACAAGGCTATAGAGTGAATCTGAATCGCCGCTACTGTAGCTTAGTACCTACGAACGAGGACAAGACAGGCAAGGCCACACTTCGGCTAAGCAGAAATGTGTCGTCATACCTCCTGTCTGTCCTGTCTATATTCTTAGGCTGTACGCTAAAGTAATCACGCGCCAACTAGATTAAAAAAAAAAACAGTTCTCACACGACCGCACGTGCGTTTCAAATCTAGTTGCGTTCAGCAACATGCCCCGCAACTTCCTAACGCGAGAGAAAGCGCCCTTTGCGGAGAGTCACCGCTAAGGGCCCCTCAAAAATCAATTCATTAAAGTAACGATGCCCTCAAAGGCACATATTTGTTGCAGTGGGAAGGTTTAGTTAGCGTTTAGTGTTTTATTGCGTAATTCTGTAGAGAACAGAGACAGCAACCAGTGCATATGCAAGGGTATAGTACAAATGGATATACACTACGTCAATTTGATATATGCGTGCTGCTAGCGTTGAGCGTGAACCATGGCAGGCGATGACGTTGTTTCCGTGAAACGGAAGTGTGCGAGTGACCAGGCGCGTAGCCAGGATGGAGGGGGCTCTTCACCTTCGGAATTTTACTGCACCGCCGACCAAAACAACCACCGGCGCCTCATTGTGGTCTACAATGTCTTTTTCTCATTTCGATTTGCGAACTCGGGCTGGATTTCGTGGAAACGCCCAAAGTCACATAATATAAGCGATCCCGGTCTTTCCGTCTCAGGAAGCGCGCCCAATTCCTCCTTCCTTCCTTAAATAGGGACACTGGCCGTATGGATTTAAGCAAAGCCCACGCTGAAATACTGGTATTTCCAGAGCGCTTCTTCGCATGCGAGCTGATTTTGGAGATACATATCTGAAGAACTATTTGGAAAGTTGCCCCAGTAATGCCTCGTATTTAAACCAGATGTACAAAACCAAATTATAGGAATTTGTAGTGAAATTATCAAAGAAAGTCTAGATGCAAAAGTGAACACTGCAGGCTGCTTCTCCGTACTTGCTGACGAAACGACGGATATTGCTGGATTCAAACAGCTTACTGTTTGTGTAAGGTACCTAAACAAAGATGTCAAAGATATCGAATGAAGAAATGAAGGAAGGAAAGAAAATAAGAGGTGAAAGACAGAGAGGTTAACCAGGTTAAGTGTCCGGTTGGCTACTCTGCACAGGGGGATCGGGTAAGGGCAGAAAAGATTAAAAAATAAGAGAAGATTAAAAAGAAAAGAAAAAGACACGTACCATTCCGCACATTCTATAGTTTTTCACTTCTTTTACAAAGCGTACTAGCGCTTTTAAAGCAGTTCGTTTCGACGTCGGCTGGGACCAGGGACCAAGAATTGTGGCTTCCGTAAGAGGACGGCTGTCTACCTTGTCGAGCGTGGTGCTGAGGAAACGATATCGAAGAATTGTTTTTAGGCTTTAGCACAGGTATAGATGCCCTCTCTCATGGAGACTGCAGGTTATATGTACATGTGTACAAACTGCTGCAGATTCTAGTCACCCTTCCAGTGCCACTACCAGCGCAGAGATTTTCAAACATGAGATTACTAAAAAAACCCCGCGCTTTACAATGTCTCAGGAACGCATGGTTATGCTGGCGCTTCTATACGCCCACAGAGACGTCGCCATCAACGTGTCCGAAGTTATTGAACGCTTCGCTAAACCTCCCCGCCGAGTGAAGTTTACCGTTTAGATAGCGAAGCAGCAAAAATCAATGACTCTAAAAATATCTGTTCCTTCACGTTCCTCTATAAGCTCGTTATTATGAAAACGTATGACTGTTCATTAGCTTTTAAAACCACAGAAGTTTTTACCGTTTATTGTAACAGTTAGCAGGGTGATCAAAATTATCCTGGGAATACAAAAATTACGGGGACATCAAGAACCAATTTTGACAAACCTTGCTCATGCATTGAAAGCCCGGCACACGCAGCGTTTCCCCAAAACGCACTCGGATGTTAGGTAAATCAACTTGCCGCATGGTCTGTGGCTTTCGTTTGTCCTTTTATTTCCGTTTTAGCTACATGGTTTTACTTCTTTTTTGAAACGAAGCAATAGACTTCTTTAATTTTGGGTGCAGAATAACTGTTGCCGCTGTGCAGGCAGTCAAAAAACGCATTTTCGTATTGATTTCTGCATTTTTTTTGTATTATTCTAGCCACATGGTGCTGTCGCGATCACAGCATGGCCCAAATGCATATCACGATTTCTGAGATCATAGTTTTGTTCTTGCCTGGATCGTCTGTCTGTATACTCGTATGCGTGAAGTTTACTACCGACTGCGCAACATGTTTATTTGTCTTGTTTGACGCATTATATACAGTGACATTTCCTTAGATACGTAGATTTATTGCAGACTTATACGTATATTTAAATATCTTGTTGCGAGGTTTTGTGTATACAAGCAGTGAACTTGGTTTCACGCGACACTTTCTTGCCGTTTATCTTGGCATTTGTATATTCCATTCTATCTTCGCATTTCTAATGTATATTTTGCGGAACTTCTGCTTTTTATATGTACTCGTTGTTGCAACTATAATTTCGGTGCAATTACAATATACTACCGGTAACATCTGCTCCTGCCCAATCAATTGCAACGAAGGACAGCGTCATTGAGGTTTCTCCCTGGCCGTTGCATATGTACAAAAATGTAAACAAGGTTGTTAAATGACAAAGATTCATCAAAATATTTGTCAACTTGTCCATTTTATGGCTTTTACGTTTTTCATACCAGCGGCATGCACTGCTTTGCTGGTTTCGAACTGATATAGTTCTAAAGTTTGTGTGATCTTTTCTTTACTTGTTAGATAAACCAAAAAAAAAAAAAAAAACGCGGAAGCATTGATATCAGCTATTACTGCCACAATTTTTGGGACATACGAAGCTATTATTTTATGAAACAAACACATAATTTACTTGTCTTGACAGTGCGCAGTGTTAAATAATTCGTTTGCAGCACCTAATAAACAATGGCATTGGCACTGGCAATGCAGTTATTATTCATGTATTTGATGTCTCGATAACTTTTATAAGGAGGAGGCCGCGTTGCAACTTGAGCCCCCCCCCCTGAAAAAAATTTCTGGCTACGCCACTGCGGGTGACCTCGGGAAAAACCGCTTCTGCTGTAAAAACGCGCATGCTGAACGCCAGGTGCCGTAAAGTTTTATGCGACTTTAGCACTGTTGTGGGGTGGGAGCTGGGCGGGAAGTTCTTTTGCTGTAGTTCTTTCAGACGTAATCAATATTATAATAGACATTTATTTTGCAAATTTTAATCATCTTTCGACGTGGGCAGATACATATATATATATCACTTATTTTCTGTTGTGCACTAGAGTTAATCTGGTAATCGGACAAGCTTCAATCCTAGATTACACTCAACTGAACGCAATGACATAAAAAAAAAACAAAGGAGACATCGAGGAGCAATTGAATGGATGCAGGGTTACTGAACTGGCGCTCTCGAGTGCTCTAAGGAGGGAGAAATTGACTTCTCTCTGTCTAGACATTCTTATCGGTCTCGTTAACTATTCACGCGCGTTTGTCAGCTCTCGTGGCCGGTTTGAGAACGGTCTAAATGATTCCACACCCCCCGCGTACTATGAAGGCGTGACGTTAAGAAGAACCGGAAATGAATGGATAAAGCAAAGAAGCAAGCGGGTGTAGGGTTACGACGAGCTCTGTTATATGGGCAAGGGTCGTCCATGGAGTCAGCGGTCACTGCCTTTCCTGTCCAGCCCATTTGCCGTCTTGCCCGCTTTTGATTACGGGTTTGCGATCGACGTTCGGTGATCTTGACTCCATCCCACTCCTGCTTTGCTCGTTTCCGCGCATCAGATTCCCCCATGCAGACGCCTTCCCTCGTTCAGCGGCTAACGGGAAAAGCGGGCTCTCTTCGACACGCGGCGCTGTACGACAACGACACGGCGAAGAAGGCGGCAGTGCAAACGATCTCGACAAGAGGTGATTGTCCCCCGCGTGCCCGTAGGGATCCGGATAACAAAAGCCCGCGTGACTAATGCTGCATTCCTTCTTCCTTCCTTCCCACCCTGTCTCTGTATTTTTTTTTTTACGCGTCGACGTCAAGGGCGCCGAGCACGTGAGAAGGATCACGCCTTCTCCTTCTTCTACTTCGAGTCTTCCCGGTCTCATTCTGAGTTCGTTCATTTTCCTCTCCCTCTTCCTTCCTTAGGAATTCTTCCCGTCACTTTCCAGTTTTGTCTCACAATCTCACCCGCAACGGCGCCCACACTTCTCGTTTGCTTACTTTGCGAAGACCGTTTTTGTGCATCTTCAACTCCTCCCGTCCCCTACAACCTCCCCCGAGGTCGGAGACATCGGTGCAGTGGCGTCCTCTTGCACCGGCGGGACAGAGGAGAAGGATCTCGGCGGCGTCGCGCGAGCGAGCAGTTTTGTGGCCTTGACAGAGATGGATGGTTGCTAGCAGTTTTTTTTAAACACGACAAAGCTCGAGTCAATAGCCCGAACATCCGGGGTCGGGTGCGCGCTTCAAGACATTCCGCCGTAGGCAAGCGGAACCCTCGAACGAGACCTTGTTTCACGTCTTTTGTTTTCTCTCGATGCAAATTCCTTTCCAAACACGGGCGCTGCACTCGCTGTGTTTTGATTGCATGGTCGAATGAAGAGATTTCCCTTTCACCACCCTTCCACGATTCTTGCCACAAACAGTCGCGTCAACAGATACGTCTTCACTCATTTGTGCGCTTCTCCCAAAGAAACGAAAAGAAAGGTCTACCAAAATATAGACCGAGGAGAAACTACAGAAACAGTGAAAAGGAAGTAAATGGAGAAGCTACCAGCGTTTGGGGAAAGCATGAGGCACCTCGAAGCGGCCCGGAGTGTACTGTGATTACAGGAGATCTCACCCATACCGCAATATATGGCTTTGAATTGAGCGTAAGCTTTGCACCTACAGACGCCGCAGTCGATGTTTATTTGAGTGTGGCAATAGGCTCTCTCTACAAATTGTAAGGCGTTGACCGCTTCTCAAAGGCGTCCTATCAAAAGCTTCTTTTCACGCGATCGCTTAACTTTGAAGCAGAATTGACAGGAAATATCTGTGCGGCTACTGAACACCAATCTGTATGCCTTGAATAGAGGCCATAAGATAGCGGACCTTTGATCTACCTTAAACAGCCTTGAAAGCTGCTATGAATCGACTCCTTTATGCCGAGAAGCGCGGACCAAGAAGTTCAGATTTTGCATGAAAATAGCACATGTGGTGAAACCATGCCGCACATTCTCTTTGGTTTTAACAGCGCATGCCCTTTTATCACAGTTCATGCTGCAGCATGGCACCGGCCTAATCTCTTACCGTGATAAGACGTACGCTCCTGGTATAACGTAGTGAACTTCATCAAATTTAACAGTAAATGAAAAGGTATATTTGATTCCTCTATCGGCGCATGTCCGAAAAATGTTCTCGCAAACGTCTCTATAGCTTCGTTTACATGAACTTAAAGCGAGATGGGTCGAGTTAGAAGTCGATCTGACCATGCCCGACCCGTACGCGTCTACATACACCTAGCCAAGCGTGTTGGGTGAGTTAACCCATCTTTTGCCGGTCGGGTTGACCACATTTGCCTCGACAATCACTCGGCCCGATCTGCTAGTGCTTAAATGAACCCGACGACCCGTTTTCGAGCACGACAAGCCGACTCGACCCGCCTTTGTCCGGATCATGTTGACGTGACCTATTTCTATTTTCTGCATGGCGGTGCAGAGCTTTTCGAATAATCAGTGTGAATGAATGAATGAATGAATGAATGAATGAATGAATGAATGAACAATCAATGAATATCAATCAATCAATCAATCAATCAATCAATCAATCAATCAAACGTTTATCATAGTGCTCAGAGACAACTAAGTGACCTTTTTACTGGCGTGCTTACACAGTAATACGCATGACACAATTTACATGAAAGACAAATGTGGTAGACAACACAATGCGAGTTAGAGAACAAACAGGGAAAAAGAAAAGGAGGAGGCGAGCGTAGAAGTAAGTTAATCATAGAGCATGACTATTTACACTTGTATAGAACATTGGCAGTGAATTCTGAAATATGTCTCTACAAGGCATAATATGTGTTACACGTTTCTTGAAGTCGAGCCATAAGACAGTGACTACTGCAACAATGGCCACGCAGAAAACGCGCAATACTGCTTTGTGTGTTCTTGCGGTACGCAATATTGTATATGAACAAGAAGTATTGGGTCGGTGTATAGTACCACGAACTAACGTTATAAAGGAAAAAGAAATCTCTTGATTTTAGAGGTGCGAGTTGAGGTACGCCTGAAAGCTGTTTTGCCATCCTGCTGACTTCGGTAGCCAGAACGGCAAAATTGGTGTTTGGGGATATACATATATAAATTTATTAATCACAGAAGTCATTAATATTACAGGAGTCATTACAGGATTCATTAGTGTAGCACGCTCGAGACGGGTGCGGGTGTGGGAAAGAACGTTTATTCCAGAAAGCCGTAGATTATATAGCCCCGAGCAAGGGGGCGTATGTTGCTGCACTTGAGCGTGTGCATGGCTTTGCACAGCGTTATCGCTACGTCACAATTAGAATCAGGGCAACACTTGACTTCAGTCAATCAAGAGAACAGGCTGGCTTCAGAAAGGGATATTCTACGACCGATCCCATCCATGTCATAAATCAGGTAATCGAGAAATCTGCGGAGTACAATCAACCTCTATGTGTGGCTTTCATAGATTATGAAAAGGCATTTAATTCACTAGAGATACCATCAGTCATAGAGGCATTGCGTAATCAAGGAGTCTAGGTGGCATACGTGAAAATCTTGGCAAATATCTACAAGGATTGCACAGAAAACTTGGTTCTCCACAAGAAAAGTAGAAAGTTACCTATCAAGAAATAGGTCTGGCAAGGAGACACAATCTCTCCAGAGCTATTCACTGCATGCTTATAAGAAATATTGACGCTCTTAGACTGGGAAAGCTTAGCAGTGAGGATGAACAGCGAATATCTCAGCAACCTTCGGTTTGCAGGATGACATTGTCCTATCCAGCAACAATGGGGACGAATTACAAGAAATGATTGAGGGCCTTAACCGAGAAAGTGTGAGAGTGGGGTTGAAGATTAATATGCAGAAGACAAAGATAATGTTCAATAGCCTGGCAAGGGAACAAGAATTCAGGATCGCCAGTCAGCCTCTAGAGTCTGTAAAGGAATACGTTTATCTAGGTCAATTACTCACAGGGGACCCTGATCATGAGAAGGAAATATACAGAAGAATAAATTTGGGTTGGAGAGCATATGGCAGGCATTGCCAACTGACTGGGAGCTTACCACTGTCGTTGAAGGGAAAAGTGTACAATCATTGCATTCTATCGGTGCTAACTTATGGGGTAGAAACTTGGAGGTTAACAAAGAAGCTTGAGAACAAGTTAAGGACCGCACAAAGAGTGATGGAACGACAAATCTTAGGCCTAACGTTAAGAGACAGGAAGAGAGCGGTTTGGATCAGAGAGCAAACGGGGATAGCCTATATTCTAATTGACATTAAGAGAAAAAAATGAAGCCGGACAGGACATGTAATGTGTTGGATGGATAACCGGTGGACCATTAGAGTTACAGAATGGATACCAAGAGAAGAGAAGCGCAGTCACGGACGGCAGAAATTCGAGGTGAGGTGATGAATTTAGGAAATTTGCAGGCGCAAGTTGGAATCAGCTAGCGCAAGACAGGAGTAATTGGAGATCGCAGGAAGAGGGCCATATCGTCCTTGCAGTGGACAGTATAACAGGCTGATGATGATGATGATAAATTTATTTGGGACACGTTCAATGAGGTCAGATTTGGATGGTCAGTTCTCTCCCAAACTAATGAGGCAGTATCGGAAGGCAGACAGTATTGAATACAATTTCAGAAATGCAGCGGTGGAGTAGAAGCCATCTCATGTTCGACAAATAATGCCAATAGCACGAATGATACGAGTGGTTTGAGACATCTAACGTGCGAAGAGAAGCATAGCGTTTTGTCTAAGTACACAGCAATATCTTTTGCGTCAGTGACCCTGGGCAATTGAGCATCACGAAGAGTGTAAGAAAATGCCACATGGTGTGTTTTCCGCATACAAGTTAATACCATAGTTTTAGAAGCATTTAAATTTAGCTTATCGGGAGGGGTAAGGGGGTGAGTGGTTGGGTTTGAGCACAGTTTGAGAGTGCAAAAATATCGTTTTGGAGGTCAACGCAGTCGCGAACACTGTCGATAGTTTTAAATAGCTTTAAGCCGTTATATAGACGAAATGAAGAGTGTTTAGTTGCTGACGAAATGTCCTTTGCAAACAGTAAGGAGATTAGAGGTCCAGGAACGAATCCTTGAGGAACTCCACTAGTGACCTCGTAGCTAACAGAGCACAGCCTATACATGAATTCTCACGAAGCAAGATCCATTGCTTGCTTAATTAGATAACAGGGCAGTGAGGGAAGATGGTACGTCTATCAGCGTGAGCTTTGTAATGAGGAGCTCATGGCAAACCACATTAAATGCTTTACTGAGGTCAAAGTAAACAGCGCCTAATAGTCCCCTATTATATACTACTCTTGAACCAGGGGTTATAAATGTAATCAAGTTCGTCGTTGTGGAGCGCCCCGATACAAAGACCTTAGACGCAGCGCGGAAATTAGATGTCAGCCACAAGTTCGTAACTGCACTTCTAGCACATAGGGGCACTACTCGCGCTACTTTCCCAGCAGTAGGAAACGAAGTAGACACGAGGATACATGTGAGACCAGGGACAAGTATGCTTTCATACGTCTTAAACAGAGTTGGAGGGATACCGTCAGCGCCACAAGAAAATGAAGGTTTGAGGCGCTTCGTACACTTAAAAACAAGGTCTTCATCGGCTGATAATCTACACACTGTAGCAGATTGAGAAGGAAGGTTACTTGAGGTATTAGCATTTTTTACACCGTATAAAGAACGGAGATGATCAAGCAAATGCGTCCGCAGCGTTCGAAACAACATCGCCATTTTCATTAACAAGACATACATCCTTGGCGCTCTTTTTACAAGAGTAAGAACGCCCGTAGCTCCAGAAATAGTTTGGATTACGTGTCATGCTGCCTCAATACACTTTCAATAGCGTCGTAGTGATCCGTGTTATGAACAATCATACAGATCCAACGCACATCTTGAACCTGTGTGATGCGAGGCTTTCGTGAAGCTGGGTAATCAAATGCTATAAATTTGTCCATTTCCCTCCAGCGTCATTGGCGAAAAGGAACTGGCGCGCGCGCATGTGCTTTCGCGTACCCTTGCTACGTGACGTGAAACACACGACGGTCATCTCAAGAAGCAGTTGGCATTGGCGCGATAGAATTACACGTGCGATTGTGGCTTGTGGGTTAGAGCATTGGGCTGCAACTCTGGAAATCGAGGTTCAGACGCATCAACAGTCACGTGATAAATTTTTTCTTTATGTTTGAGTTATTATTGCGATAGCAATTATATGGACACTCCGAAGCCGATTTCTGCCGTCGGCGTCGCCGTCGTCGTCGCCGTCGCCGTCGCCGTGAGGTTCCGTATGAGGTCAAAGGAGATGAAATCGTGGCCGCGGGCCGGAAGCTGTATGTGCGAGTGAAAGGGAGCGAGGGACGCGCGCTTTCACGGGGAGTGAACGCACGGCGGAGAACAAACGCGCGTTCTGCGCCGTGCTCCCTTAAGAGCTGCAGAAGTAGGCGTCTCTTTCCTCCTTTACAGTCACCGTTTATGTAGAGCAAACGCGGCTTCTTCCGACGCGCGAAAGGCCTTGGGGGGGGGGGGGGAAGGGAGGCGACGTTTTGCTGCGGCACCAAGTGCCTATTTATGTCAGAGGCTCCGGCAACAGTCACCAATGCCGCACGCATTTTGTGCGAACGTGGGCAAAACGCCGATGGCGTCGACAACAGTTCTGCCTGTTGCCGGTGCTGCTGTATGTCCAAGTTTACACAGCTGATAAAGCTAATATCATTACTCCGTATAGCTCTCTACAAATTTGCTATCGCAATTGATGCTTCGCCTTTCAGGTGAAACTGCGACAACTTTTTTATACCAGAGGCTCCGGCAACGATGCAGTGCTCGCTGCAGTGCTCGCTTAAGGGCTGCAGAAGTAGGCGTCTCTTTCCTCCTTTACATCACCGTATATGTAGAGCAAACGCGCCTTCTTCCTATGCGCGAGAGGCCGTGGGGGGGGGGAGGGGGAGGGAAGAGGCGACGTTTAGCTGCGGCACCAAGTGCCTATTTATATCAGAGGCTCCGGCAACAGTCACCAACGCCGCACGCATTTTGAGCGAACGCGGGCAAAACGCCGACGGCGTCGACAACAGTCCTGCGTGTTGCCAGTGCTGCTACATGCGCAAGTTTATACAGCTGATAAAGCTACTATCATTACTCCGTATAGCTCTCTACAAATTTGCTATCGCAATTGATGCTTCGACTTTCAGGTGAAACTGCGACAACTTTTTTTTAGCTGTTTCTACTTCCTTAAAACACCAATGAGAAAATTTTGACTGTATGACTGTTCCCGTAGATATGACTATGCGCACACTATTTTCAATGACTTTCGTAAACAGGTTAACCTGTTCAGCAACACCAGCCGTCCCGTCTACGAACGAACACTGCTATACTACTGCTACTATGACTACTACTACTACTACTACTACTACTCCTGCTGATGCTGCTGCGGCTACTACTATACTACTACTACTACTACTACTACTACTACTACTACTACTACTACTACTAATAATAAAATATAATAATAATAATAATAATTATATTATTAATAGTAATGACAATAACAGAAATTGGAGGACGCTTAAGCTTCGCCTTTAAGAGTAGAACGCGATAGCGTTATCGGGACCCGTTCGCATCGCATCGTTTGCATACGGCAAGCAGTCTTCATTCACTGCATCACTGCACGTGAGAAAGCCAGCTTACAAAGACCAAGTTTACACCGTTCTTTTTAAAGTTGGCTTCACTTATAAACTGAAATGCATTGCTGAAAAGACGTATTTCCAGGGGCAATATAAGTGGTCTTATATTAAAATGTGAAGGCCCTAGCACCCTTTTTTTATTATTTTATTGTTTGCTATTGCCACGACGCGCGCAGGTCTGGTAGAAATGCTGGAAAAGGGGTTTGTGTTCTGTTTCCTCGTAGCAGAATTAGGTTTTCTCATACATTCAAATTACAATCCGACGCCGATTGGTAAACAATCCGACGGCGAATCCGACGCCGAATCGTAAGTCGGACGGATTTCGACATAACTTTACGGCGATTTTTCTGACATGGATTTCATTGTGAGTTCTGAAAGTCCGTAGATTTTTGTTCAACCAAAACCTTGCACCACGTGGAGGTCCTGCGTGGTCAATCTGGTTGGATGATTTTCTCCGCCACCCGCGATCACACGCCGGTTGCCGACGTCGGATCTTCTGCGACACGGGGCCCTAAACGTTATCGCGTTAAAAAATGGTAACACCTTTATTGCATAGAAAGCATCCACGGGCATAGGCTACTTATGGGAGGGTAGGGGCATCCAGCAGAATAGGCCACATCGTAAATATATGAATCTAGAATGTGCATTATATCCAAGAATAAATGAAGGAAAAAGCGGCATTGTTTCACTTAGAAAATACACACAAGAAACACCTGAACGGCTACTTGAAATTAGTACAGCAAGATGCTGTGCTGGGCTAGTTGGTGTGTAGACATGATGGAAAGTAGCGCAAAATATTCACCGATGATTAGACACTCCCTAATGTGAAATTGGAGCGCAGCTGTACACGTGTTTTCATTTCGCGATATATTGTCTGGCGCTTAAAATTGGTCTCATGCGGCACGTTGCAAACAGAGCGAAGTGTGGAACGACTGTCTTGCTAATCAGGAGATCGCGAGAGCCAGTGCGTAGGTGACACGTGGGCGAGATTCACAGCAGCCGCCGCCGACTGACCTCCCACACGACGCGCGCTACTCTGGCGCCATCTTGTAGCCATGGTCGCCGCACTACGCATTTCTTCTCTCGCTTTCGCCATACTCTCCTCCCCTTTCCGCCTCGTGGTTCCGCTGCATCCTCCTCTCCACTTTCCTCCTCGCGCCTCTTCGCTCTCGCCGCTTTTCACTTTTTCAACTTTCGCTGCTTTTTTTCATTTCGCTGCTCTTCATTCTTTTTTTTTCACGTTATGACATTGTAACCTGGATGTTTTGTCGTTTTGCAAATTGTAACTTCTAAGTTCTGCCATATTTTATAAATCATTTGCGAAGCATAATCAAAATAAATCTGCCCTAGTCGCTCCCCAGTATTTGGCCTGGTGAGTGACGAAGGAATGCAGGAAGTTTTGCTGAAACAGATTTAGTGATCCCTGATGAGAGCGTTTCTGCACCTACCCTGGGTTTCAAAGAAATGCTGGACTTAGCTCTAAGATGGAGCTTCTGCTGAAGGCTGAGAGGGTCTTCATTCATAATTTCTATTCTGCCAGGAAAAGCCGGTTACCCGAAGCCAGCCGGAACTCGTTCTTATTAATACCTTGTTCTGCTGTGAAGCACAGCAGCTTGGACCCACCATCCGCCTTTTAGTGGAAAGTCCTGGAGTGAGGCAACTTCGGGTAACTATTTTACCTCATGCCTGACTTACCTTAAAAATTCGCTTTGTCATTAATGGTCACAAGCCGTTCTATTTATTTTTTAAATTTTTACCGAATGTTTGCGTCTTTTTTTTTTTTTTGACGTGTTGAATAGCTGCCTAGTGACATAAGGTGCCTGCTTTTCTCCTCGTAACAGGGAGCTAAAACATCCATTTCTCCAGAGAAATTAATTATTCGCTGTCATGCAGGCTTTATTATTCATGTCAGGCTCAGAAGCTTGTAGTTCTTGTGTTTTCGCTCTGATAATTCTATTAGGCTGACTGAAGTAACGCTGTTGTGGCTATCGTGTCTTCTGAGCCTGAAAAGTTTAATTAACGTGCGCGTATTGCGCGAAGGTTAATGAGGCACTAAGCTCAATCCCCGGTGACCTAACGAACATTATAATGTAAATTAATTGAGAGAAAGGGTCTACCTTCATTAGTCGTCATTTTTTTCACGCTCATATGCGCCCAAAACTACGCTTTTTTATTGCAAGTGCACTCTAATGAAATTTGTTCTGAGACGTGCGCAGCTGTGGAACCCTTTGTATAAAGACATGACAAAGGGGGTACTATGTTTTTGCTACAGCGATCATAAAGAATCAATTGACTGAAGTAATCAGTGAAACGTTCGCGTTATCCACGGTTGCCAGAAGTTTCGAATTCCGAATTTATACGCGGTAATCCGCAGCCCGAAATAAACTTGTCTGTATTGTAACCAGTACACAGTACTAGTATTCTTAATGGACAATTTGGTGGAAGGTATTTACGCACACGACGCGCGCGGACAAACAAGCAAAAAAGGAAGGAAAAGAAGAAGAAAACAAAGGGTAGGTGAGTCGACCGATAGGCGAGCCGACCGATAAGTGCTGTTTGCTATACTACCTCTTTTTTAATTCTGGGGTTTTACGTGCCAAAACCACGAAATGAGTATGAGGAACGCAGTATAGTGGGGGACTCCGGATTAATTTTACCACCTGGAGTTCTTTAACGTGCACACAATACAAGGTACACGGGCGTTATCGCATTTCGGCCCCATCGAAATGCCGCCGCCGCTGCGGCCGGTATTTGATCCCGCGACCTCATGCTCAGCAGCACAACGCCAAAGCCACTAATCAACCATGGCGGGTACTATCTCATTAACGCTTGTGTAGCCAACATCGACAAGGAAAAGCACGCCGAGAGCACAGAAAGCTTCGTGAAAAAAAAATGATGTAGAACTGATAAAATATTGCCCCAAGCTGAAACACGAGGAGATATTTATCGTTTCTCGATATTCTCGTCGTAGGTAAGCGAAAAAGCAGAAAGTTTTTTTTTTTTTCATGTCTATATCTCGCACGAATTGAGGCGCTCTCGCGTTTCGCAATTTCCTTTCTCGGAGAAGAATTGCGCAGTCCGTAGTGGATAGTGGTATCCTATTCGGAGTTTCATTTCTTTGCTCTGTGTCGGATGTACAGTTTCCTTTCCCTTGTGCCTACTTCTTGCTCTTGTCGTTGACCTTCAGATCTGTTGCTCGAAGAGTATAGGCATGCGTACGACTGAAACTACCAAAACTCACAAGTACAGAAGTGAGGAACACTTGAAGCGTGACCAGTGGCGTCTCCTTCGAACCCAGAACCAAGGATATATTTGACATCTCGGGGAGGAGTAGTAGGAGACGTAAGACTGATGTGCCTACGCAGCAGTGGCAATTGAGTTGCATGACATTTGGACACTGAATACGAGATCGACGTGCCTTTCTTCCCTCACTAGGCGCAGTAGTCCTAAATAGAAAGGATGGATCAAAATAAGAATTTCCATTTTTTTTAAAAGCTGAACGTATAAAAGAGCTGAATCTTAATGAAGTTTCTTTCTGGTTGCGTACAGCAGATTCCCAAATAAATCGAATCTTTAAGTGGACGTAGTTCTCTTCGTTATAATTAACTACTGGATCCTTCCAAGCCGGACCTCTGCCACCGAAAGCCATCTACGACTGCTGGCTGTTGTACCTGTTGAGGAGGAAAGCAATGGGCTTAATACATGTGCCTCACCGAAGCAATACAGAGGTTGTCTTTTAATAAAGCGAAGCTTTCTTTACGAAAGCTCCCGGACTTTCTTGATAAAAAGTACTTTATTAGAGTGTTAACAGAACGTATGAAATCAACAGAGGTTAGCAATTTGTGACAGTGACGTGACAAGAGACGCAACAACACAGTCCTCAAAAGCTACAAACATGAAGTATAAAAATACGACAAAAGATCCATATTGCACACAATCAAAAGTTTGAAGGACAGTCCAGAAATAAAATGGTCACGGGCACAACCAGAAGTTTGAAGGAAAGTCAGCCAACAAAACGGAGGCGAACACGAAAAATGGTATACAATACACGTGTCTCGGTAACGTTAAATCATGGGCAATGACACACGCTTGTTCCTCATTACAACAAAGCGCGTTGACCAACGTCAAATAAACCTTTCTTCTCTGAGGAGCCCAAGTTTGTTGTTCAAATACTCAGTGACACGTGGACGTAGCCACAACAGCAGGGAGTACATGGCCGTTCATGGCCGACCGCTCAAAGCTACAGAACCACGCCTTATCCAGATTACAGATGTCCCAACACACAAGAGTAAGTAAATAAACTGATTCCGTGACCTGCTGTAGTGTACATTGGTATGAAAACGCACATAAAATGCACAGGGAGAGAAATATGAAAGGAGCAGGCAGGCGCATTGACAACATGCAGCTCAGAAGACACCAGAAAGTTGATGCGACTACACAGTTGAGTAAAGTATGTTGTAATGTTCCTTCGTTTGCGCAATGCGGACAAGATGCATTACCAACTACACCAAACACCGCGAAACGGTCACGCGTAGGTGGAACCCGGAGTTTATCGACCATGGTTGTTGGATAGGTGCTGCTGCTGTCTTCTCAAGTAGCTTGCACGAAGGACAGCAAAACCATCTTTACTTTATCTCGGCTGCTGGCCTTGTGTTCTACGGAATTGCTCAGTGACAAAACAAAAATATATCTAAGTATCCTCATTGCAACAAATATAGGTCATCAAGAGCATAATACCATTAGTAACTTTTCTACGCATATAAACTTTCCTAACCACTAGGTTACAAACGCACGTATACTTCTATTGTGCCAACGCCAACTACTCTTTAAGCGAAGGTTTATTGGCTCACTTGCGTCGGGGTTGGTGCACGCGGAAAACTATCATCAGCATTGGCTCGAGCGTTGCTGTCTTCTTCTGCAGCTGGCTAGCTGGCGCCTTCGGGTTGCGCTCGTGCTCGTGCCTAGCATGCGCTCGTGCCACTGCTCCCGCATTCGTTATCGTCATCTTCTTCCACAGCTGGCTCCGTTGCCGCTCATCCTTCCAGCGTAGAATTTTACTTATCCTCTGCCGCGTTTACGGGTGTATGAGCCATTGCTTAAGGGGGTATGAGCCATTCATTGTCTTACGTGACGGACAGATTTAATTTTGAAGCAATTTAATTTCGAAGAATCGCAAGCGGCAATGGCGGGCGACTGCTGCTAACCACGCCGCCGAGCAAACTCGTGATATCGAACGCAAGTCAAAACAGTGACCAGCAGAGAATCGTACAACGCAATGGAAGGAAAAGTTGCACGAGAAGGAAGGAAAAGTAGAAGGAAAGGGAAGGACAGGTAGTACGAAAGGGAAGGAATAGTAGTAGGCAATGGAAGGAATAGTAATAGGTCAGGTAAACACATGACAAGCTTCGCTGAACCCCATTTTCTCGGCCGGGGAAGGACTGGTAATTTTTGTTATATTATCGCCGCGTATTGGTGATGATGATTTCCATACTATGGCACATACATCGGGGGATTGACCAAAGAGTTAATAGTTGGTCACCCCGAAACATGGCCAAAGGGCGAAAGAAAACTATTCGCTTTAAAATAACCCCGAACCATGGCTTGACGACAACGCATGAGCATCATATTTCTTCAGCTTCATCGCTCGCACCAAGAAATATCTTGAATATTAATTAGTGTCTTAATACCATGAGAAAATTGTCATTTCCGGCATGTACGAGGATTTAACATATCGCTCTTCTTTAAAGGTTTTGTAATGTGAGAGTGATGACAATGTGGCGCCGCAAAGACTTCGAGGCTCGCAATCGGGTGTAGAGCCTTCATTAATACTTCCGTCTGCGTTTGTCCATCACAACAACTGCGTAGGCAAAACGCGTACCCGGAGAATGGTGCATGGAGACAGAGAGAGAGAGAAAGCCTTAATTGGAAACTCAAGATGCCAGCCTTGCTAATTCAAGGCTTTCTACTCCAGATGAGGTGCATAAATTGACATGAAGAGAAGAATGGAGGAGGAGAAGACAAAATAAAAAAGAAAACTATATATATATATATATATATATATATATATATAGCCATAATATAGAAAAACTATATATATATATATATATATATATATATATATATATATATATACGTGGAATAAAGGGATAATCGTGGCTCGAACTGCGCATGTATATTTTAGGAAACAGGAGGTGATGCGGCCATGCAACGTGCATGGCTGGTGCGCGATGCAGTAATCGTTCGCAGCACGGATTTTAGCGACATATGCGTTGTAAGCCTGACTATCGCAAAGACATACTTTCGCTATTTTACATGTAAGTCAACAACGCGTCGTCGTTATTGTGTCATCGTCGTAGTTGCCACGCGTAGTTGCCGTCTTGTCCTTTATATAGTTTGTCGTCGTGTTTTCGTTCATGCAGTTTGCTTAGTATACTGCAGGAAGTCTGCACAAGGTGGCCCAAACTCATCTAGCGAGTCCAGTCCTCTGTCTCAAATATTGCTAAAGTCTGATGATTTTCCTTAGCGAAGTCTTAAATCACTTCCGACCGCAAGAATCTTGTGTTAGTGGATGAAAGCGTACACTCGTCAATTGGAAACAAAACATACCTTTTGTCTTAGATCTCTTGTATTCAGAAACCTTGCCGTCCGCGTCACATTATTATGCCGATTATTGTGCTTTCGCATCTAATGCCGTCTTACGACGCCCAATTAGGAAACGCTCTTACGCAAAAGAACAAGTTGTGTAACTAAGGGTCCTTGTTCTTGTTTTTGACATGTCGGGGTGATATACAAAATATGGGCAATTTCAGCGCGAGCCTAGAAACTGCCACGTTGTTTTCGATTATCAGACAGAACCTATGATGTTTACTGTTCACATTTTGTCTTTTCTATAGAATATTAACCCACCGCAATTTTCGCTTATTTTTTATATCTTAAGGAACCATTTTGTAGTAGATACTATTTTTACCTCACGTTAAGCCCATAAATAAATGTTCCACGATTACGAGACTTCAGGATCACGCCCGGCGCGCGCTCTCCTGTATGCGAACTACCTCGCCCGGGCCGGTGTCAACGAACCGCTGGCCATTCTGCTCCTCTCGTACTCCACCGCTGTCCCACATTCCGCGCATCGCGCTGTCGCCGGTTCTCGAGCGGCGGGTGACACCGCGTTTCTTCATCTGGCACGCACGTTCGCGTCCCTTGCGTAGTCAGCTTGCCTCAAGAAAGACCGCGATCGCGCTGTCCTTCGACCTCGTTTTCATCCCTTTTGACGTGGAATCCGAGTGCTTCACCTGCGAAAGAAGCTTTGTGCTGGAAGACAGGACTCTCGTTTACAGCTCACCGCCCCCTCTAGCTCCTCATCGCCAGCTGCGTGTCGCCTGAGCCCCGCAGGACCGGGAGAAAGGGAACGTGGTGCGTGACTTGGTTGTCGAGGGCGTGGTCAGTGACACGACAAAATGGGGGAGGGGAGGGGTGTAAAGAGAGACAGAGAGAAAAGGAGAGATCGAGGACAAACGAGCTGCAAAGGGAGAGGAAAGGGTGTTCGATCTCATGGATATCCGTCGCCCTGGGGGTGAGGGTAGGATCTGCAGTCGGGACAGCGCGCGAGCTGCGTGAACTGCTCGTTGAAGGAAGAACTGCGAGAAGAAAAAGAAAAAGCCCTATGTAGAAATGGGTGGGCAGAAACGGGAGAATGTTAAAAGATGAAAGCACCACTCTGTGGAGCCGATCAGACGGCAGGACATTGTGACAACTGGGATAAGAAAGAAGTGATGAAAAAAGGAAAGGAGAGGAAAAGCAGGTCGCTGAAACAGAGAGAAAGAGAGCCGAAAAAAAAATAAAGAGAAGCGAACAGAAACGTTGGCTTAGTCTGGAAGGGTCAATAACCTTTTCGGGTAGGCCATGTTCAGCGTGTGTCCCGTCCCCGGTCTTCCTGCCCCCCCCCCCCCCCCCCCCCCCCCGCAATTTCTCCTCACTGCTTTCGTCTTCCTCTTTCCACCACGCGTCCCTATTCCGCGGTGACCATCGCGCTCACATTCGCCTGCGATCTCTTATGCGCCATTTGTTTCAATGTGCCTGTGTGTTTTTTTTGTGTTTTGTTGTTGTTTCATAAGGCGGTCACCTCGTTTCACCTCCTTCCCCTTGCGACCCTACCCTCCATTCCATGTTAGGTCTGTCAGTTTGCACCTGCCTTGCCGTGGTGCCCACTTTCCCTAGCTGCAAACCAATCCTTCCTTTTCATCGTTTTTCTTTTTTTTTTTCTTTGGCCTTTTTGGCGGCGGTCTTCGCCCGCTGACCGCTCGGTCATCGTTCGCGCTGGCGTGTTTGACGAACGTTGGTTCCGTGTCGCCGAGCGTCGGAATTGGTGCGTTGAGGGCAGAGAGGTATGAAACCTAGTATTCTGCTCTTTTGAGAGGGCAACAATGCCCCGGCTCTGCAATTTTCTCTCTGCAATGGATATTGTTTCTGTAGGGCCTGCCTCGACACATTCGCTTTGTTTTTGTGCCTAGCTTCTATGAAAGGTCAGCGTCGGTAAACGAGACGCAGACGATAATATCAACGCTGGCTCCCTATGACCGATACATAGCGCATACCGGTGTTGAACACAGTACTGTTACAGCCCTGAACTCAGTTTAAGCGCCATTGCCTTGAAAACCAACTGTCGTTGTCAATAGAAGACTGCCTAACACGACACACGCAGCAAAGCTTTTTGCTATTAAGGTGAAGGAATAGTGAAGTTACATTGGTTCGAATTTCCAGGACAGGAAAAGCAAATATTCAGTGAGGTCTGCCGTCCATTCTTATATCCACCGCTTGCAGCTCAAGACTCAAGAAGGCGGCAAGCGGGAACGATATTTCAATTCAAATTTTTTTGCATCTGGTAAACTAAAGAGCATGTGTGCAAAGGTTAACAAGTTCAGCATGCTCATAGGTATGTCGAGTGCACTATAGGTTTTATATAATAAGTTGCATTGTCTTGTGACTAGTCTTGCGTCGTCTGACTGGCCGTTTCCTGAATAAGCACACGTTCTCCCCTACCGTAGTCCCTGCTGTTCCGGGCAATCTGGAATCGCATTGTAGAAACTGCAAATGCAACGCAGAGTTTCGCAACGTACCGTTTCATTAGAAAACGTGATTCAGATTACCAGGGCGGTATGGGAGGCTTTCTACATATTCTCAGGCAAGGAAGGTGAGTGAGTGAAATAACCTTATTTTGGTGCAGAGAAGACGCAGCCCCTCTCCCCCCTCTCCCCCCGCCACCCGGCTAGTCCCACGTATAGGGACCGCCAAGCCGAGCTTGACGGCCCGATCGTGGGCACTCTGGACGGGCAGGGTTTGGTCGTTGAGTTCGGGGCTGCCCAAGAGTGCCTATTGGTTTCGCCGTTTAAAGAACGGGCCCGTCATTACACAAATTTTCCGCTATAATTGTTCTGCCAATTTTGATGCTGGACTTTTTATTGGCAAAAGCGGCCGTCCAATATCTATATTCTTTTGGTTTCGTTTTTATTGTGTGACCTAGCTTTTTTGTACTTTCTGGGGTCGTATAACGTAAAACTATTCATTCTGACTTTATTCCAATCCACAGTCGTCAAATTTTGGTAGCCGCCGATGCAAGCATCTTGCGATGACCCGCAGCATTGTTTGAGCCAGCCCAATAAAACACTGTCTTTGTTTATCGGAGGGCACATTTGTTTGTTTTGAAAGCAAATAAAATTGCCTATTTTGGCAGGTTTGTCTTATCAAATTGGCTGACAAGAGGCGAGGAGCACGCAGAAGTGGTGAGAGTTTCGTTGGATACGAGCTAGCGCAGTGAAAGTAGATAGCCGTATGAGGAGGGCGATGGCGGCGTCTGTGATTGGTTCGTTTCCTCTTACTTAGCTTGCGGTGGCTGGTCGAAAAGGATGGTGGCGTGCAATAGAGGGCTAAACATGCAGCTTAAATGGATCCTCAGTGAAGATTTGGCAGGACGCTGTCGTATAGGCGCCTAAATGGCTCGACAATGTATACTGCCACGCAAAATATTTTATTAGGCGCACAGGAATTCATTCTCACCGGCAGCTCCGAGCAGCCAGTGTCAGAGCGTTTGGAGGGCAGGCGTCTTTTATTTCTTTAGAAACGGGGCAGTCAGTCTCCAGCAATAATAAAAAAGTTTTTTGTATATTAATGTATCTTTATTGCGTACATAGTTTTCACAGTTTTGTGACGTCGCGTGACAGACACGTGAAGTGGGCGCAGTGCGAAATATTTTCACCAATAGCAGAGGGCTGATGGCGCAGAAGGCGCATAATCGGGAAGAAATCTTTTTGTGTGGTTCGGCCTAATTATTCATAATCACTGTGTATGCAGGTCATATCAAAAGGAATTTTGCGCGGTGTTCGGGACGTCGCGTGATAGAACGATGAAATGGTGGTGGGCCGAAAAATTCTTGACCAATCGTGGAGGGTTAGTGGCATAAATGGAAATAGCGTTACGTTATAGCGCCCCTGTTGCTGTTTTGTTCTGCTTTACGTCTATTGTGGAAACACTTTCCGTTCCACCTTTAGTTACTAGTTTGCGCATTTCGTTTCCCGTCTTGCTCCTTCTCCCATTCGTGTTGCCCAGTAACCGATAAGTGTCCTTCTCTCGTTTGTGCGTCCAGTAACCTGTGTCGAGCCACTTACTTGCATTAGATGTAAATACTAAATAGATGTTGAGAGCAAACTACATGCTCTTTTGTTTCTATGAGAAAACTGAGAAAAATTGGGGCTCACTGTTAACAATAATAATTTCGGCCTCTTATTTGTAAAGCTGAACCGGTTGCCATTTATTGACAACTTGGTACTTTCAGTTGCTGACAGGTTCTTTCAAAAGATACCATTCGATGCGCGATTTATATCCACGTGGTTGTACCTTGAACAGCCCGTGCATACATACAGCCTGTCAATATGCTACTATAGGCATGCAAGAAATGACATACCTAATCAAATACGTTGTTGCAGTAAATTCAACTGAGTAAAGGCCTGTGATAAAGAAATACGTTTTAAGTATTTTCGGCGTTCCGCTCTGTATACGCAGCCATATGGCCATTTTACCTTTGTTTGCACAAAATCATTTCGCGCGAGAAGCCAGGCGTTGCCTGCTTCCTGGGCTTCTTTCGACTACCAGCAGCTTGTGACTTCATACTTCGAACTCGGAAACGGCCAGGCTGCTGCACGAACGCTTTCGGTAGCGTGAGTACCGATTGGTCACTGTCGATAGACGGTCATCGGTCATGCCCTGGCGCAGAAAACCAATGTTATCAATCTTTCCCATCATTCATGGCCTTTCCGCCTTATAACTCTTTTCTTTTATACGAGGGAACTAGCTTTATGATGCAGATTGTAATTACTGAGCCCGTCGCGTTTCGTTCTATTAAAAAGCTGCGTTGTATTCTCGGTGCAAAAATATGTGTTTTTGCCGGCGTGTCTGGTTCTCTTGCTTTGAGGAGACATCAAAATAACTGCACACTGAATGCAAAAAGCTGCCTTACGAACCAGAACACCGACAGTTCTGTATTCTAAGGAATCGACTGACATCATGTTTGCAGATTGATGGTAGCGCCCGTTTAACGCTCACCAACGAGGCACGCCTTTTGACGTCAATAATTATACTAATGACACGCAGAATACTGTATTGATAAAGCACATTTTATGTCCGAGCGTTTCTTCATTGGCAGACGTCCCAGCGCCCACCAATGTTTGCATTCTAAGTGTTTTATGTTTGCACTCTAAGTATCACATTCACCCATGTCGATCTTCTAAATAAATTAGGGGTTTGCAGGTGCTGTTTTTTATAGCGTAAGTTTATAATGTCTTCTACACGCTGTAGAAGTTTGAACATCAAGACAAACACGCTCATGGCGCAGTGCACCGTGCGTATTTACTCCGGGCTATCAACTGTTTCACATGCCACCGACGAAGCCTACGCCACAGCTGACGCTCTTCACTAAAGCGCTGGCAACCAAGTACAGGGTGATTGAAAGTGGAAGTAGACAACCAGGAGTCATCAAGAAGAAAGCGTGAGAAACATAGACGTTAATTTCAATGCAAATGGATGGAAACCAAAAATACCGTGGGGATTTAAAAAGGTGGCGAGAAAGAAATAAGGAGGTTAAAATCTGTAGAATAACACAAAAGGCAGTGCTTTTTGAAGGCAGGGATGCCTGAGGACAGAAACATGCCAGAGCCAATAGGCAGGTGTCTGCTGTAGCAAAAGTCCGGAAAGGAATCAGCGCATCGTAATGGAATGTCAAGATATTCTCCCAGCAAGACCCGTAGAAAACGTCCCCCTTCCAGAATTAAGCGCTGAGATTCAAAGTGGATGGAAGCATTCACTGGTAAGCAGTTGAGATAAGCTAGATGCAGTTTGGAATTTGAAGTAAGACAGGACGATATATATATATATATATATATATATATATATATATATATATGGCTTTTTTCTTTATTGACACGTGTGGCGGTGGTTATTGCTAGTGATAATAAAGGGTTTGTGAAAGGGCCTTGTTTTCTTCGATGATTCGAGCCCCACTCGTGTTTTTTTTTTTTTTTCTGTTCCAAAGTGAACGCAGCAGATGCGAAGAGATTCACTTTTCGCACCTCTCCGACTCCTCCTGCCACTCCTGTGCAACCGTCGCCGCTCCTTTGATTAATCGCATATTTCGAGGACACTGCACAATCTGCTGTCTTGACAGCTTTCCGACTTCCACGTAAGCTCTTTTCGCAAAGGGAACAGTGGTATATTTAGATTCACGGAAGAATTACCCAACGCAGTGCAATTTCGTGATCATTGCGTTGCTTCTTTCGTTTATCTTTTCTTTGCCCAATCATCATGCCTTTGATAAAAAAAAGAACACTGTCTCTAGCGTACAGCTGTCTGATCATCCTGGTTTCAAAATTTGACCACGCGGTAGACCACCTTCAATTTGCGTGGTTATATACTCCTTCCATGGGTGACTCCTAGGTGCTGAACGGTAAAGAAAAATGAGCCAAAAATTTGACGTACGCAAGAAAGAAATCTGGGAAGCACGGGGGTTTTTCGATTCGGAAGCGACGTCTTTTTTCACCACGTTCCCATGACCGCCGTAGTTGCTGGCATAGCTTTGTCGCGGGTCGCCAAAGGAGCCCTGCCTTATAGACGGCACGTATGCAGAGCAGTAGAAGAGTTGAGCTGTTCCCGGCGGGGATTTAACCAAGGCTTTCACTCCTTCGAGAGGACTTGCTTCATAAAAAGCGGCATTACGGACAGGGTCCTTCCGGTCGTTCTAGATCCCCGAGGCGCTGAACGGCTAGAGTAGCAAGAGAAAATTTGTGCAGCACAGGCGGAAAGCAATATTTGCTTACGGATATTCTCCGGCGCTGCTCCCGTAGGCGGTTGGACGCTGTGTTGACAAAACTGCGTGCGATTAAGCGAAGAAACATGGACGTGTCTTTCACTTGTGTCTTTTCTTCTCCCATTCTATGTTTTCTTCTTTTTGTGCTCTTTCGTTTTGTTATTGCATCTGAACTTCATGTTACCTTCTCTGCTCTTCACGAAGGAGCCCACCCGCACGGTGTATAGTTATTACCGTGAACCCCCTAGTGTGCTGCAATTCCTCTTCTGGGTAAAGACGTTTTTCCGTCAGACTGTTTCTTTCTTGTGGACCGATTGGTCCGTACAGCGTCTTTACCATAGATGCCTGTGGCAGATACGGCTGGCAAACTGCTGCTGTTCTCTTGTGTAAACGGACGCACATAAAAGTGCGACTGATTGCTGAAAATCAATCTACCTGCTGGAGCGAGGAACGGAAAATTTGTTCCGCTTTCGCGCGCACCTGTCGGAAAGGTTGTTGCATCGACGGCATTTAAACGAGCGGTTTCTTTTCGTCAGCGTCCCCTCTAGGATTTGTTCTTTCTGTTGCGCCTTTCATCTTAACACGTTTTTTTTTCTCTCTTTTTGGCCCGCTGTTTTCGAGGCGGGCTCATAGCTCCTAAGCATTCGCTTCTTATTCATCCGACGTGTTTGGTTGAAGTTCGAGATTTCCGGCATCGTCGGAAGCAAAATGCTGGGCATTGCAGGGTACACGTTAGGAACACAGAAGCGTGCGCTTGGATTTAGCAGAATGGGAAACGGATTATTATGCAAACCTTGGCGCTAAGGTATTATGCAAGAATAAAAGATGAGGTACCCATGTATTTCTTAAAGGGCTGCATAGATGCACACGCGTTCAATATATGCCCCCCCCCCCCCCCCCCTAAAAACAAGAGAAAAAAACGAGAGCTTGAGACGAATAAAGCGCATCATAATTTTGTTATCAGCATCTGACACCTTAATCTTTTACGGCTGCTGAATTTGTTTGTTTCTTGAAGGAGGTATTCGAGCGACGCAACTCGTTTTTATATAACACGGCACAGCCTTAGCGACGGAATCGTGAACGGCAACTTGGACCGACAGACTTGGCGTCACGCACACGCAGGCGACAGCAATCGTGGTTTCAGCAAAGCTCTCGAACCATTTCGCAGAATGTAGCCAGACGTTGTCCGTCAATGGACGTAAGTTAATAGATCAAGTCAGAATAACTGAAATGCTGCGCGATTGATCAAAAGGTTCTGTGTCGAGACTTAGACTTGCGTTGTGAGGCGTGTCACTACTTTATCGCTTGACCCACACTGGTGGCTCCGTCTTCAAGGCGTTCTACAGCTCACCGGGAGGCATCGGGTTCGATTCCCAGCCCAGGTGGCTGCATTTCCATCGGAACAAAATGCAAAAACACTTGTGTACTTTGCCTATAAGGCGTGGAGGTGAAGGGAGTCAGATGCAATGAATCCTCCCGATTTCAATAGTAAATGTCACAAGCGACAGCAGCACAGCCTTGTGGCCAGCTGAGTTGTCAGTCGGAAGGCTCCGGCTATCGAAACTGTTAAAGTGAATTTAAGCTGCAACAGAAACATTTGTGTGGCACTGTTTTGACGCTGCTTCATCCTGACCCTCCCATAGTCCCGGATGAGGTAGCGAGTGCTTCGTCTCGTTGTCCTGCGACGGTTGAAGTCACGGTGACAACAGACTTGGCGAACAGTACTGTACAAAACGATGTGAAGGACATCTGCAATTTTGCTGCACCGACTAGAGAAACCTACTGTAAGCAATATTAACGTACTTCATCGTTTTCATATGTACATAGCCATCATCATCCCTGATCTTCTGCTTCTTCGCGCATGAGCTGGCGCGTTTACTCTTTTGGAATAAAAGTGCTTGGCAGCTTGGTCGGTCTCGGTCTTACAAGTTGCGTTCAAACGAAACAATGTTGCATAAGCACTATTAAAGAGACGTTAAATACAAAATCAGATAGCAGATAGTTTTCATCGGAGTATAGCTTTTGGGGCTGGTAAGTCAATCACTGACTAGTAGTTTTTTCTGGCAAGAGCAGTGCAAAATCAACGAAAGCTAGAAGAAGCCAGCGCTTTGAAGGCGTCATCAGCCCTACGCACTCTTTAGTCAGAGGTAGTCCCTTTTCATACTGTACACTTACAAGGAGTTTAGCGACTGTTCGTAAGTCGTAAGAACATTAAAAAGTGCCCGTTACATTTGCCACTGAGACGGATATTCGAAGAAGTTTGCTAATTAGAAAATCCATTTGCCTAGAGCTTCCAAAACTCTGGCCTCTACAGTGAATCGTCCCACACCATACTTAAATTTCTTCTCCACCACATCCCAGCTCTGTTCATTTTCATTCACATTCATAGTCTGCCGATACGAAGCCGCCCAGTTTTTCTATTAAATGTTTTTTCTTTCTTTCTTTTTTCCCTTTGTCATTCTTTTCTCTCTAAAGGCAAAAAAGTTACTGTGTTTTTGTGCACAAAGAAAGAGATTATTGAGGACACTGGCTCTCGTTTGGGGACATTCATTCTCAACTTGAAAGACCGTTCGGCGTCCCCCGCTGTATAATTTGACATTACTGAGCGAGGACCGTTTGCACTAGGTGTCACCGCGTTCTAGAATGGCGCGAAGAGCCTTACAATTAGGATTTTGAAACTCACAAGCGCGAGTCGCTCAAACTGATTTTCGGGCTTTTTTTTGTATTTTATCGATTATCGATTCGTGACGCCTAAAATGTCAGAATAGCGGCACAAATTATTGTACTGCTAGTACTAAGCGTCTTATACATCAACATTTCTTCTGATCCATTTGCAGCAAATTTCTTTCCTTCCTTCTTTATTTTTCTTTCTGTTCCCGCAAGCGTGTGTTTATTTCATTATATGCGAAAATTTGATGCATTCGGTGTTTCTTATTCCCACTAGTTCTTCGAAGAGCACTTGGCTCCAAAAGGTGACGTAAGTGAAGGGTCATAGAGGGAAAAGATGAAAATGATAGCGTGTAGCAATTCTCTAAACGTCGATCGAAAAATCAGGAACCACCTAACATTTATCCTCGCTTTTTTGGAGCGCTAATGAAGGCTATTCAAATCATTTCAAGTGGGTGTGCAATGTTTTCGCACTCACGTGAGGTCACTCACCCCTTCACTTGTACCGCAGGTCACTGCACTCCAATATAACTCCCTACGGGCGCAAGAGATGCTCCCTTTTTGCAGTCGGGAATCAATGAGAAATATTGAATCGAGGGTAATTTACGAATCAAATAAGAAACAAGCAGGAAAGACGCTATCTGTGAAGGCTGCATAAAAATGTTATTAAAGAACGTTGTTCCAGGAGCCTGCGATTAGCCGTGTCGAAATTCAAGCTAGTGTTCATTGAAAACTTTCTTATGACGCCATTCTCTGTATAAGAAGACAAACGATAAAGATTTTAGCAAATTGTTTTAACTGCACTGTTGTAATTTGTGTGAGCAGGAGTTCCATTTTTAGGTGTGGTTGAAGCTTCCAAGTGCCACTTAAGAGTTCAAAGAGTTTGCTCCGTTCGCGAACTGCCGAGGAACTTTATGGCCTAATATCCTAAATGAATGTGTGAACTAGAACATTTATTTTACAAATTTTGCTGTGGCGAAGCATTCACTTTTATGCTGGCTATCTGTTGGAAGAAAGTGACAACAGTTAGTAAAAAAAATGTGATTGTTTTGTAGACATCGATAGGACATTTGCTCAAAAAAGCCATCTGCTGAAAACGTGACAATTCACGTCTGTGATGCGCTAAGTTCAGGATCATCCACGTGAGTTCCCTAGGTTCGTAACCTTACGCAAATGTTTGGTGCAATAAATCTAATCGCCACGACGGGTCCCTCATTCAGTCACTTGCTGCGCGACTGTAAAGTGTGTATTATGGCACGGCGAACGGCGCACATCGTGGCAGTACTAGCAGCAAGCAAGCGCCATGGGAAACACGTGATATGAGCGCGGGCAGCTTCTATCGAGCGCAGAGAGAAATATGTCGCAAAGCTTAAGCGATTGACGCGTTAAATACCTGGCTGATGCATTTTGTGGTTAGAAGTGCACAAAAATTGAGCATGGAGGGCAACACGTCCCTGAAGAACAAAGGTCATACCCTTGACCTGTGTCCTCCAAATGTTGCCCGCCTTTGCACTGCTGCTTCGCCATGGTATTTTCAAGTTTCGCGCTCACTGGCGGAACGTGGCGTGTGCCAAATGTTTTCTTTTTTTTTTTTAATATAGCAAGTATGGAAGTAGAATGGTGGAGATAGAGAGAGAAAGAGACCTTTAACGAATACCATAGATGTTTGTCTCTCCAAATGTCTAACACACAGCTGCAGATGACTTGAAGGGACACATGCAATGCATAAAACACAAGCTCACAACACGCACAAGCACGCTAGGCCGTTCGCAATATTTGCTACGTAGCTAGTGTCCGGTCAAGTCCAGTACTCCGGAGGAAGTTAACTCGCATGTTCTACAACGGTCGTCCACTCATCACTCGACCTCAGCTCAAGAGTGTGGATATCAGTGACCCACAGTGGCCTTCTATAGTCGAAAGCCAGCGCTGTGCTCAACTACATCCATACAAAAAGAGATCAGTACAACCGGATCTGTTACAGGCATAGGTGGCGGTACAAGGCAGATAGAAAAGTTTTGAGGAAGAAAAAAAAAGATTAAAGAGATGTATACAAAGAATACTAGAATGAAAACAACATGGGTATATATGCATGCATGAAAGTTGAAAGTCAAGCCAGGTCTCAGAGCGCAATTTGTCACCGCCCCGTTTCAAAGGAGATGCCAATAAACCATCGCCATCATCATCGTAATAGAATGGAGAAAGAGCAATTTCACTGTTATTAAGCGTATCGAGATGCGCTTATGACTCGTGGTCGGAGTTTATACTACTGCGGACATTCGTGACTCGGTAGAAGTCGGGGTATGAACACCGTTTCACGCGAAGCACTAGCAGCAATCCTCCAAAACGTGTTGTGTACACCCAGTTGAAGTAGTCGCTCGTGGTGGTGCTATCTGGAAGGCTAGAGCTTGCTTGTACGCCTTTCGTATGAGTGCGTTGATCTTAGCTTTTTGCTGTGTATGCCGCCACGTATAATGTGACTTATGGCGAAGGAATATATAAGTCACCACAAAAACATATCACCACTCCTCTCTTCTGTATTTGACCCGCCGTGGTGGCTTAGCGGCTATGGTGTGACCCTGCTATAGAGGAGGAATTCGGATTATCGGCGTGCACTCGAGGCCAGTACCTTCGCGATAATCCTCGATCGGTCGACGGCCTCCTGAGTCTCTGCTCTATCTCTCCCGACAGCGGCAGTCACATTTCGACGGTGCGAAATGCAAAATCCTCCATGTCGCACGCACAGGGGCCACGTTACTGAACCCCAGGTGGTCAAAATTAAACCGGAGTCCCACACTACGGCGTGCCTCATAACCAGATCGGGGTTTTGGCACAAAATTCAATTCTCCCCCCCTGAAAGAAAGAAAAACTTAAACTGCCAGCATTGTCACGCTTACCGAGCCATGTTTCCCATTGCGCGCTTAGCACACTTCAGTCCGAAGACAGCATAACCGTTATTTAACTTTTTTTTTCTTGTCAATCAAGAAAACTTGAAACTTTCATGGCAGCCTACCTACGATTTTGAAGATTTCCTTCATGTACTTTTATTTTGCTGCCGTTGCTACATGTGTTCGATGGTTCTTATGTTGACGTTATTTTGTAAACTGTTGTCTTTCGGACTGACATTTCCTCAGTAGGATATGCTCAAGCGCATTGTCCTCTTTTTTTTGCATTACCATTCAAACTGTACAATTTTGTTCAGCTACGTTTCCTGTAACAAGTACTTCCCTTTGCAGTGCGCATTTTAGGCGCCAAGGGCACATAAATAAAAAGAACATAGGTAAAACGTATCTAGCGCGCAAACTCATATGGATGGTTTCAGAATAGCTCTTCAAGTCACAAATGGCTTGCAGACGCATAAAACGTGGTTGATAACATCGCACACATTTCGCAGATTACACAGTGGCAAGCACATGAGTTGTAGTTAGAGCGAGTCGAGCCATAGGCGACGTGCATTCGAATAGGCTGTAAACTCGTACAATCACTGGCCGCAAGACCGCTCGACGTGTTAAAGTCATTCTCTGGGGGGGGGGGGGGGGGGGGGGGATGCTGCTGATGGATCCGCGTACGGTTGCTCTACACAGACAGAGCATAAAAGCGAGGCATTCGAAAGTTGTCACGTGGTAGAGATAACTGCTGCACCGCCTGCTAAGGCCCCGTGCAGTGCGGGGCGAGGAAAAAGCAAGAAGCGAAGTGCGTAAAACTGTTTTGCAGGACGGCGATATGCGAACGCGATTGAAACTAACGACCGGCGAATGAAAAAGAAACTGTGCTCGGCACAAGTGATAAAGCTCGTTTCAGTGCCAGTATGGAACTGGGTCGCGGCCGAGAGGCATCGAGGGCATCGAGGACATTGAGGCAGAGTTACGACGTCGATACAAAAAAGCTATTTCGTTCTCCGTTTCATTTTCTTGCGCTTTTTTTTTTCGATGTGTCGCTGCTATCAGTACATCCTACAGTCAAGATATCAGGTGTCGTATCCCGGCGTGGCATTTATTATTACTATATTCTTCCACGGAACACAAAATACCTCGGCTCTGGAAAACGAGAAGGATCGAATTCCTTAGCTACAAAAACGAATGGCCCCTGCCACGATGCTGCGCCTGAACGAACTGCGACGCTCGGAAAGTTCATTTCGGACACAAAATTTAGAAATATTAAAAAAAAATGCGTTGACGTTTTTTTTTTGCATAAGATGTTTGTGAAGCATAAAAAAAGCTAAAGAATATTAGCAAACGGGTTTAGGAGCGCAAGAAATTGCTTTCCTGTGTCCCAGGTGAGTTACTGCTAGAGTATACTCGCGACAGAGACACATAGCTGTGGCGAAATGGGAAGGGCTACGTCTTTATCAATACTTATTCAATGTGAATGTTACCAACAGTTGCACGTGTAACCAGTATCCGCTAGACTTTCGCAAACGGTTTGTGTCATGTGATCGAACAAAACGTTGCCCCAGAGCTAATCTACATCTTCAATTTTTTTGTTCAATACCCTCTACATCATAGTGCACATGGGTGGAATGTTGCCGAACCTTGCGGGGCGGCAAACTTGCACCTGAGCAAGGAATATTTTATTACACGCTTCATAAAAGAAAAAAAAAAAAGAAATCGTCCACTGGTGTGGCTCTAAAATCAAACTTTTTTACGTTAAAGCCAATAGGGTGGAACTTGTGCCACGCCGGAGGATAAGTTCACTTTCTGATAGATCGAAATTCCGCTTTGTTATGTTGTAAATCGATTGCTGTCGAGATATTGGCATTTATCCATGGTATACAGCTAAAAACGGAAAACAAATTAACATTGCAGAAAAAAAAATAGACGTAAGAAACGATATTGACACGTATACGTGTTTATCTTTCACCGGTGGCCGCTTTCCACCGGCTAACAAATGTTAAACGTTATCGCTCGGCGCAGGACGCGCCTGTATCGGAAGTTTCTGGAACGTTATCGATGCTTCTTTTCGTTGCCTGTTTTCACCGTTGCTTATGTTATCTGATTGTGTGACCGACGCGAATTGTCTAGAACTTTCTGGAAGACGCGCGGGCATCACGAATTAATCTGGAACCTTCAATGACTCAGGTATAAAAGCCGACGCGTCTCGCCGCTGATCAGATTTTCGACGACCGCCGACTGTGTTCGCCGCTTTCGTTGTGCTTCGAGTGTAGCTTGCTTTCGTGGGCACAGGTTCGCCCAATAAAACACCAGTTTCGTCTTTCGATATTAAAAATAATCAAACTAACTAGAAAAGAAATAAAATGCTGTGACGAATAGTTCTCTCGACGTCTAACCTCTGTCGAAATTTTCTACGTAGGCGTGTATGGCCTCCAAGCAGTGCGGTAAAACAATGCGAGCGTTAAAGGCACAACCGTACGGGAACTCCGAGCCAGAGCACTGACCTTATGGGCGACCTCCTCTGGCAAATAATCGTAAAACTGAAGCTCAATGTTAGACCGTAAATTGGTTTCATGAAAATATTGCAAATAAATACCTGCACGAAAAAAGGCAGATGGAATAGACGTACCGGCACTGTAGAGTACGAAATACGTAAGAAAACGCGCCTGCCGAAATGTTTACCTTTTTATTACCTGTTTCGGCCTCGTGCTTTACGTACACGACTCATTAGCTAGCTGGCAAGCGAACCGTGTTTTATTTCTTCTCGTGTGATGTTCTTTCAGCGAAAACACACTGCCGAAGTGACACTGTCGGCGCGCGACGACACAAAAATCTTGTCCCAACGGCATAATATAACGCGTCTCTCTCAACTATTTGACGGGGACAACAAGAGTTTGGTTCACCTAACTCGACATTGTTCTACGGAGGAAGCAACCTTCACAAAAGAACAGACGCAGATTTTAACGAGACGAGTAGAATCGTCGAGACATGGGCTGCTTTATTTCAAGGAAATATTGCATTGCCCATTTAGAAGGACTTGCTAGGTAGCTAAAAGTTAAAGCAGCGTAAAAATAAAAAATAAAGCGTACGTGGGTGATTACAAGAAGGAAAAAAGTTTTGTAAAGAACATACAGCCGAACATCGTTCGAGGACCCCTCGGTTACTACGACATTCGGCTGCGCTTTTTCTTCAGCTTGCTGCATTACATTACCTTGAACGCTAGTGTTATCGGAAGTCCCTTCACCAGAAGTAATCGAAAGAGCAATAAAAGAACCGCTGATGCTGAATGCGCTTCGGCCTTATTATGGATGGCGGACATTCGAAGAACGGCGCCCACTTTGGTGTCACTGTCCTCTTTGAACGACCTTCCACAGCGTGCTCTATCATTTCGACAAGATGTGTACTACGAGGCACAAGTCAGCCATCGTCCCAATACATGTCGACGCGGGGCAAACTTGGATGAAATGACCTCCACCGCCATCACAGTCACCATGAAAAAAACCTATAGCATTTTGTTTTCTTGAGGTTTTGAACGTTAACCATGACCTGGATATGATCCATCTTCCGGTCTGCCGCTTCGCAGTTGGAAAGAATGTTCTATGAGAATTTGTGCATTAACCTTAAGTATATGCAGCTTGTTTACTTGTTCCCCCCCCTACTGATCCTTTAGCTGTCTCAAACCGACAGCTCGTTTCCGCAACGTGGTCGGTCACCCAACCCCGGCTATGTTTGGTATGTATGTAGGAAACGTTATATTCTGCCCGTTTTGGTTGCTGAAGACAAACTATTTAAAACAGGCATACATATTTGTTCCTCCTCGGGGCATAAACATCGTTAGCTGTGTTTCCTGTCGATGCAATGATCCTATATGTGAGTTATAGACATGCAATGGCCTCTAGTAAAATGCTGCAATGTAGCGGCGAGTTAAAATGCGTAAAAAATATGGTGCGAGAGATGCAGAAACTTATACACAGTTGCATTTTACGAGCATGGGCCAACAGAGAACAGTGTCGAGGAGATGGTATTGTGTCTGTCTAATTCACTAGCCTTATATATCGCCCTTCCGAGACATCGGAACTACCTAAATTGTTGACACTCTGTCCTAGAGCTACCATTTTCTTCGTTCGTTCTTTTGTTCTTTCTTTTTTTATTGCCCTTACTACAACCATTACCATATTACTCTAATAATTATAGCTTTATTTTATGAATCCAGTGTATCTGCATGTGCATTCATGTCTTTAATAGGCTGCTCAAAAACAAAACTCACAATGTACTACGAAATAAATAACCAGTATAATTAAGCGTTTCACAAAAGCGTGCCTGTAATAGTTGCGGACGAGTATGCGTGGAATACCGAGACATGTTATAGCACATTTTGGGGGCACAGATTTCTCGAAAGTGCTGGGGGGGGGGGGGGGGGGGGGGGGGGGCGCTGCGAGTTGTGAACGAGAGCGGACGCGTTTTACGTCGGCTCGGCCGAGTCGACGTCCTGTCGCGAAAAATTTGGTCTGCACCGCCCGAAACCAGTTGTATTGCATTAGTGAAGTTACCAGGAATCCGTGACCACCATTCTTATCCAAGTGCACCAGTTTTTGGAATTTCTACGGGACTTTATTAGGCCGTGGACGCGGCACCAGACGCGGCCGCCATGGCTCTCGTACGGGGTTACGACCCAGACAGCATGCGATAAATGGAGCTTTCGACCGCGGAGACGACAGTTTTGTAACGAGAGCTACACTGGCCGCATTCTCGTCGTTTTGCTGTGGTCGGTGGCCGCACCGCGAGCTGAGCCGTTGCCTAGCAACCGCCGCAGCTGACAGTGCCACTCGCCGCACCATCTGGCATGACGTCAGAGGAGGAGCCGCTGAAACCGCGAGTTGAGCCGTTGCCTAGCAAGCGCCGGCGTTGCATCGGCGTTGCCGGCGTTGCATCGTATATATAGAAGGGGCGGCTCGGTGGGATTCGTCGGCAGATATGGAAAGTGAGTGGGAGAGACTGAAAGAAGCCAGGCTTCGTCATCGGAACGAATTCAAGAGGAGGCAGCGAGCCGAGAAGACGGGAGAAAGAACGAGCCGCACGCCTCGAGAAGCGTCGTAAGTACGAAGCGGCCAGGCGCGTGCATTCAGATGAGGATGGTTCGTCGTCTAGTTCGGCATCTCGTGCCAGGGCCGCGGATCAACGACGGAATGAAACACCAAGCTAAACAATAACGTTAACCTTACCTCTCGCTACGCACACCCAGGCATAACTGACTTAAGCCATAGCCATTTTTTTGGGACAAAACTACGGATTATACCATCCAGAAGAAGTTAGAACAGTGGGAGCGAGCAACCTCCTTGGGGTAAACAAGCTCAAAGTGAGCGCTGGAAGCCAAAAGTCATGTCCAGATTCGGAGAGGTAGAAGCTGTGATCATCATCAAGCTAAAGGGAACTCTCAACCTCGCGCAATTTATGGGCAGCAACCAGATCGGGGAAGCCATGTACGCTGCCCCCGGCATTCTGCGGGCGTCGCAGGCGCTCACTATTTGACCGGCCTGGAACCAGAATATAATTAGGATTGGCATCAAGAACGCGCAACTTATTCGTCACGTCCTCACGATCGCACTGCTCCAACTAGGAGGAAAGGCCCGAACTGCTAGTCTACCTCAAGACATCGGACAACACAAGCCGTGGTGTCATTCAAGTGAACCCTAAGGCCACTGAAGCGGATATTACTCAGGCCCATTACTCCCAGGAGACTCCAGTGGGTAGGAGTCCAAAAATTAGGACAGACCAACGTAGCAGCGATCACGTTCGAGGGCCGAAAGGTGCCTTTCAACGTTTATTACTGGGGAGAAGCTGTGCCGGTTCGCCTCAACCGCAAGACGACACCAAGCCTGTCCACGCCGCGGCACGATTTGACATCGGGCCGATATATGCCCTAATCCGCAGGCCGGCCGATGCGAGGCTTGCGGTGAGACGAATCTAGAAGAGGGCCACGAGTGTCAACCCAGGTGCTTCATTTGCAGGGGCCCTCGTCCCACGGGGTCCATCCAGTGCAACCAAAAGTACAGGAGAGGAGGTGCTGGAACTGGAGCCACGTGGAAGCCCGTCAATGGAAAAGGCCAACCAGCAACATGAATCCAGGAACGCTGGAATGAGCCAAGCCCCCGACCTGCAAGCACGGACGCGGGGGGAGCCCCCTTCGCCTCGGCCGCATGCGAGAGCCTTCAGCGGGGCCCTGGGGGAGGCGGTCGTCCAACAGATAAGCATTATGGCCCCGAGCAAGATCCCAGACCCGGAAACAAAATGAGCATCAACAAGGTTAACTGGGCAGATGTGGTTGCCTCCCCTCCGCTCACGTTGGCTGATGAGAAACTTAGGGCTCAGAACGAAAGGCTCAGGCTCTAAATACAAAAACTTAGAGAGAAGACCGCAGCGATCGCTCCAGAGAACTGTATACCAGCGCAGGTACCCTCGGTGCAGGCGATGGAGGAGGACAACCCTCCTCCTCCGACGTCAGGTATTGCGACTAAGTTACCCCCACGTACGTCAGAAATCGGGCGAGGAGCGTCGGGCGGCGGCGTGGCGTTGGCAGCTGTACCTGCGATAGGGGTGTGTACGGCGCGCGCAGACGCGGACGCAATTACACAGAAATTCAGTGCATGGATGGAAAATATGAAAGAGCGAATGCAGGAGGACATCTCAAAAATGGAATCGCGCATACTACCAAGCCTACAGGCTAGCGTAGAAAGAATTGAAGAGACGCTAAGCAAGAAAGCTGAGCAGAACTTACAAGAAATGGCGGAGCGAACAATACATACAATGTTGGAGCCACATCTCTCAAAACTCCGAGCTTGTGAAATTAGGATTGACCATAAGTTACAGTGGGCTCGGTGGCTGTGCCCCAACACACACCAGTAACCCATTTCTGTTCGTCATGCAGGTTTGTGAACCAGACTGCTTTTATACTAAGATAACTAGCAATTACATTTTGGTGCGGCTTCCGAGCCCGCAGTGCTGCTTTGATATTTCTTGTGAGTGTCGTAGTATGATTAGACCTATTTTGTTACAGTGAGGGGATATTGAAATGAACCCTGGTCGTGATACTGCTGCTGTGCTTGCCGAACTGGAAAAAAAAAAACTGTCCGCTGGCCAAACCACAATAATAGCCGACATGCAGGGCCTTAAATGCCAATGCACGGCTACAAGAGCCATGCCATATTATACTTTTCTCGCGCCTTACGGCGCTGTACCTTCAAAATAACATCACTGATTTTCCCGGAGGAGCGTAGGGGCCGTAGTGGAGACCGGGCCTGCTCTCCTGTAGCAGTATCTTCGCTCGTGCCAGTGTTTTTGTTTGGTGCTGTCCGTGACTTTTCAAAAGAATTTTTTTTCGTTATAATGTTATGAAAAGTCACGGAGAGCAGCATACGAAAAGCCTGGCACGAGCAAAAATTAGTGATGTTATTTTGAAGCTAGAGCGCCGGAGGCACGAGAAAGGTATAATCCGGCATGACTGATACTTTCTTCCCTCTTTCTTTCCCTCTTCCCCTTCCCCCAACGCAGAGTAGCTGGCTAGAGGAATTTACCTCAGGCCGACCTCTCTGCATTTCGCATCATTAAACTTATCTCTCTCTCCCCGATACACCACGAGCGCCACAAGCGCGAGAGAAGCCGACGTACCACGCCCGTGCGAGGAGAATAGGTGACGCCAACGAGGAATCTAACGAATCAACCACCCTATAACCTCCCCACAGCCCGAACATCTCATCATACACGGCACACTTTTCAAGTGGGCCGCCCTCGAAGGCACACTGTTACCTTTTTCCGCCTCATTCTTTTGCCATGCCGCTACAGATTGGAACAACCTGCCCCACCAAATCGCCGCTATCATTCGCCCTTGTACGTTTATGGACAGTGTCACTGCGCGCTTTTCACAATGAAAGTGACTTGTGTTAACAGACTTATATGCTCGTGCATCTTTAGTTTGTATTATTTAGGTCTACGTATTTGCGTTGACGTATGTAACACATTAGCTAATGTATTTTTTTTTGTTGTTGTTCTTGTTGTTGTTTGCGTGTTCAGTTACATATTATGCAAATTATGTACTAATGTACTCCCACCCCTTATGTAATCCCCCTTTCAAGGGGTATTTAAGGTAATACAATGAAATAAATGAAACAGGAATTCGCTGAATGCTCGCGCACGAAAAAACCCAGATTGACAGGCAAAATGGGTACCAGGCAGATTGCGTCTGATGACACGCTTGACATGAGTACAGAACAAGAAGGACTGACCTCCTCCACTCTGAAACATGGCTCGAATGAGCCATATGGAGCTGCAGGAGTATTAAACGTCAGCGGGAATCCTTGCAACAGTATGTGGACTCTCTAGACGAGAGGCGGGATGTAATCGCGTTACAAGACATTAATGTGGAAGCTAAACTCAGGTCGTACAGAACGCATCAAACTAGCAATTCGACCTGTATACTTGTACATAAGGACAGTACGGCTTCAACAATAGACCTAGAGCTCAACGCTGACATAGAACATGTGTTTATTTGTATTGTCCCTAACACTCGTTCCAGTAAAGAGGCGTACATACTAAACATATACAGCCGGCCGAAACACAGGACAGCAGTCCTTGACGAAATCTTTCAGAAAGCGGCGCAGGCTGCCAAATCCGCATCTCTAATTATAGTGGGGGATTTTAATGCGTGCAGCTTTCTCTGGGGTTACAACAACGAGAACCTACAAGGCAGGAAATAGGCAGCAGCAATATCGGATTTGGCTCTTACTATTCTGACGGACCCGCAGCATCCTACGAGAATAGGCAATAGTGTGTCAAGAGACACATGCCCCGATTTAACGCTAGTCAAGAATGTAGAAAAATTGCGAGTGGCAAAATACGCACGAAGCCTTGGGCAGTGACCACTATATACTGCGAATATGCCTAGACCACAGCAAGCATCGCAAACACAAGGGACAAGCCCGACTTGCAAATTGGTCGCTTTTTCGAGAGTCCAAGGATCCTCAACCCAATTCGCCTATAGAAAGAATATGAGAAGTGGGCTGAATAGCTGCTAGCTGCCACGGAGAAACTCACCAGAACGCTGCAGATTTCAGAGGATGTCCCGGCGATCGACAATCACCAGCTCCACCTCTGAAAGGCCAGGAGAGGCCCCACCGGAAGATGGAAGAAGCAAAAACTCCAACTCAAGCTTAAAATCAAAATCGCTGAAATCCCACGACAACCAGAGGAATACGCGTGGACCTTGGCCAAGAACAACTGGCTAACCAAGCGCGACTCATTGAGAGCCGGGCTTGGCGCCAAGTCCACGTGGAACCTCCTGCGATGCCTGATCGAGCCCAGCAAGACGAGGAAAGAGCAGCAGCGGAACGTCAAGAGACCACTCCACGGCTATGCACGTACGAATGAGCAGCTGGTGGCAGCCCTCGCGAGCATATACCTCTGCACGACCACAGATGACGAGCCTCTGTTGCAGTATCAAGGCAAGGGTAATCCGGAACTCGACAGGGCCTTCGAAGAAGAAATACAGGTGGCGCTACTAAGCATGAGAAGAGGTACGGCGCCAGGACATCACAACATCATGGTAGGCTTGCTCGCCAACATGTACAAGAAGACGCTAGGCCACCTGACGGATTACATCAATGAGTGCTGGAGAACTGGCAAACTGCCTCTGGTGTGGAAATCGGCAGACGTCAGCTTTATCCCTAAACCGGGCAAAGAGGTAAACATTAACAACGTCCGTCCGATTTAGCTCACTTCATGTGCCGCCAAGCTGACGGAGAAAGCAGTGCATGCCAGGCCTTTCAGCGTAATTGGAGGAAAACGATTTCATGCCCCACACCAAGTGTGGCTTTTGTGAGCGCCTATCCACGCAAGACGTACTGTTGCAGCTCAAGATGAAAGTTATTGACCCACTCAGCAAACGCAGTAGTAGAGCCATCTTAGCCCTGGATCTCAAGGGTACTTTCTCTGATGTGAAGCACTTAAATAGGTACTGGTCAATCAGTGGAAGACACAATGTGGAAGAAGGACTTTTGAATACGTCAGAGACTTTCTACAAGACAGACAAGCTGATGTAAGGACTGGAGATTTCAGGTCCGAACCCATCCCTATGGGCACTAGGGGTACGCCACAAGGAGCAAATCCTCTCTCCTCTGCTCTTCAATATTGCCCTTATGAAATTGCCAGAACTACTCGATTGTATAGAGGGAACTCGGCACGCCCTCTATGCAGACGACATCACTATTTGGGGGACCAAGGGCAGTCTGGGGAAGATCGAAGGGGCGCTTCAAAAGGCTGCTTCGATGGTCCAAAAAATATGCCGAGGAGTGTGGACCGCACTGCTCTCCGGAAAAATCGGGCGCTTTTCATCATGCGCAGACGATAAGATGAAGCCCCGGTAGAAATTAGCGTGCACGACGCCGCGGTTCCTAAAGTGGAGACATTGCGTATCGTGGAACACCAAGGGTACCAACGCAGAAATGATTACTAAGCACCGTACGACATGCGAACAGGTAATACGTATGATCGCTCGTATCACCAATAAGACGAGAGGGATGATGGAGAACGACACTCTTCGGTTGGTCCAAGCCTTTATACTTAGCCGAATCGTGTACGTGGCTCCGTACCTTCGGGTGAGGAAGTTCGATTTAAATCATGTCGATGTCATGCTTAGAACAGTATATAAGAATGCGCTTGGACTGTCGGTCAATTATCTACGGAGCGCTCGCTGCAGTTGGGAGTGTACAACACAACAGATGTGCTAATTGAGGCCGACCTATTAAGTCAATATGCCAGATTGACAGGAACAAAAAGGGGGCGGAAGGTGCTGGAGGACTTGAATATCAGCTGCGCTTACTACAGGGCAGCAAGACAAGACATCCCAAAGGAGTGGAGGAGCAAGTTTGCGACATTTCCCTTCCCTAAAAACATGCACCTAGAATATCATCAAGCAAGGAGCAGGGCGAGAGCCAAGAAGATGGACGAGATGTATTTTAAATTAGAGGGAGCCTTTTTTATGGATCCTCCGTGTCCTGTAAGAGGAGTCTCCACAATATCGGTGGTGCATCAAGTGCAGACGGTCGATGGAATTTCTGTTCGTCATGGGGAAATTGCAGAGTTGGAAGGGGTGGCGATTGCCATGGCAGCTTCGCATCCTAATTCCGAATACATCATTACGGATTCGCAAACAGCATATAGAAATAAAATGCGGGGCAGAATTGAGCCGCTAGCTTGCAGGATTCTGAAACAATCTGGGGTGTTCGCTTCGCGCAGTGAGCTGATTTGGGTGCCAGGTCATCAGGGTGTAGAGGGAAATGAGCGTGCACAGGCCACGGCCCGAGCATTTCTCCCCCGGGGTCCCTCCTTTTCCCTCCCCGTAGACCGGACCTCCCATTGCCATAGGCCTATCGATGTATTACACCTCCTGCACCCGCCGGGGTGGCTCAGCAGCAGGCGTTGCGCTGCTGACCACGAGTCGCGCGATCGAATCCCGCCCCGGCGGCCGCATTTCGATGGAGGCGAAATGCAAAAACGCCCGTGTGCTTGCGTTGTGTATTAAAGAACCCCAGGTGGTCGAAATTAATCCAGCCCTCCACTACGGCGTGCCTCTAATCAGACTGGTTTTGGCACGTAAAACCCCAGAAAGAAGACTTGCGCTGCGAAGATATCCGGGCCCTGCCAAAGGATTAGATAAAGCAGAAGAATGTCATATACGGAGATTACAAACCATGTCGTTTAACAATATAATAAAACTACATGCTATCGAGCCACAATCCTTTTCAGCCGAATGTAAATTTTGCGGGCAGAAAGCAGATTTGTACCCTATGGTATAGGCCTGCCAGGCTAATAGTGCCTTAGACACCACACAACAGCCAATGTGGGAAGGATGGGAGGCAGCCCTGTCCAGCTCAACCCTCGAGGACCAGCAAGCACTCGTGAAAAGAGCCAGGGAGGTGGCCTTAGCCAACAGAAGCCGGGAAAAAGGGTCCGACCAACGTTCCCCTAACTCTCCTTTCCTTTTCCTATCAATAAAACGTTTTCGTCATCATACTCATCATCGAAAGTGCGGGTAGTCTTAGGATTTCTGCTAAGCAGACACGACTTTACAACCGCTCTATTTAAATTTCGCAATTGCAACATGCTCGAGCCCTAAAGGAAGTTTTTAGAAATTAAATTAGCACATCTTAGGCAATTAGTCGAATTATCGTCGAAATTTGTCTGGCTTCATGATGTTTGCCTAGCCATGTATCCTATGTGGAAGAACGGCAATGGACTAAATATGGCCGCTATATTTTTTTATTGCTTCCTTCTTGCACTTTCAGCGAGAAAGAAGCGCAAGTTAGGTGTTTGAAAGTGTCATTGCACCTTTTAGACAACACCGGAGGCAAAGAACTCGGTTATCACTTCAGGAGAGCTGCAGGTGAGTGCGGTATAATTTAGTTTTCGGAATACCGATCCTCGTCGGAGTAATGCACCCATGTGAGCCTTCCAGGCATCAAATCGGCGTCTTCAAAGCGGTTTTCTTAAATTAGACGGGCCGCCTTTGTTCACCAAGCATCTTTTGTCCCCGCAAAATTAAGTCGCGGCTGGCAACAAACGACTCGGGACGGGAAGTACGCCCCCGCTTCTCAGTTCAGTTTCTTTGTTGCCGGTGTGTGCTGAAATGGCATACCAGGCGATCACCATTGTTTGACGTGAACTCGCTGACCGCGTGTAAGCAGCTAATTAAAACTTCAGTGAGCCATTGCTTCCTTTTCTTTCTTTCTTTCTTTCTTTCTTTCATTTTTCTTTTTTTTTTTCTTTTTCTTTCTTTTTTTCTTTCTTCTTTCTTTCTTTCTTTCTTTCTTTCTTTCTTTTTCTTTCTTTCTTTCTTTTCTCGTATCGCCCTATTGTTCACCCGAGGGCATTTTCACTCATTCCAGCTGACGAATATTCGTTCTTTGTTCTATTGCTCCAGGCAAAGACACTTTCATTACAGATGGCACAAACACTTCCATTGCTCCCCCGCAAAGGTAGATTTAACCTATATTTTATCAGCACCTGCTTCGAATTTTTTTGTTTTTTGCGCGTGGATCTCTGGCGTCTGCCTCACTATCGACGCTGAAGATGTGAGTGTCGTCCCTGTGTCTCGCTTCCCAGAAATGGAAATTCAATTTACTATGAAGGAACTTGACACCTCTTTGGCTGCTTCTCGACGTTCATCTTCACCAGGGCTGCCTATGCTGCTCTAGCCCATCTTGAACAAGAGGCCAAGCAAGAGCTGTTGAATTGCTACAACCGCTTGTGGCATGACGGAATTGTTCTTCGGCAATGGAAGATAAGTCGGTTCGTGCCGCTAGTTAAACCAAGAAAGTCGCCATTTGACCTGACATCATCCCATCAATACTCAGTTCTCCATGATACTAAGGGAACTGAGTAGTGCTAAAAAGATACGGACGAACATATACGACACACGACGCTTGGTTAGAAAGGAGTCGGCAACTCGCTGGTTTTGAAAGGCTTGAGCGTTTTCTAGGTCGAGTGTTTCTAAGCGAAGCTTAACTTGCTTGGACGACGACGAAGTGTCTGCTTGGCAGAACGTTTTTTGAGTATCTCTTGCCATTTTGTGGAATTATACGTGTACCTCTGAGAAGTCGATTCTTTGTTCGTGGGCGATGGACGCGGACCAACCCGGACGTCTGCCAGATTCGGCGACGTCAGCGGTGGCCGCGTCAAGAAAGCGGACTGGCCCTCACAGCAACTCTGACAGCGAGGACACCCATATCTACTCACTGAGCAGCGAGGAGGCCTCCGACGATGACGACTTCGAACTTGTTATGAGCCGTAAGGCGAAGAGACGCAACACCAGGACCTCTTCGTCCTCGAGCACATTGAATGAAAAACCACAACAGAGGCCTGCGACCAACACCATCCTCTACGTTCCTGCTGTACCCAACGGGAACATGAAACGCCTCAACAGGCAAACCGTTTCGGTGCTGCTAGAGGCACTGGTGCCGAATGAAATTGTCGACATCAGAGTGAACACGCGCAAGAACGTCCTGGCGATCGACGTTACTCATGCAGCCGCACTGAATACCCTGCGCAACGTCACCGACCTGGATGGAATGAAGGTCCGTTCCCACATCCCGCTGGGCTCTGACATCGTCACCGGTGTCATCTACGATGTAGATTCGGCGATTCCCAGCTCCGACTTGGAAGTTCTTGTGAAACCAGCCAGTGAAGCTGATGTCATCGCGAGTGTTACCCGCCTGGGCAGCTCACGCTGTTTGAAGATAGTGTTCAAGGGAGACTGTCTACCTTCATATGTAAAGGTAGGCCACTTTCGACATCCTGTGCGACCTTTCGTACCGAAGCCACTACAATGCCTCAAATGCATGAGGCTGGGCCACGTGAGAAGCGTTTGCGAGAATGCAGCAGTGTGTTCTCGCTGCGCTGAAACGCACTCCGCGGATGATTGCAGGGCCACTGTTCTTAAATGCTCGAATTGTCATGGGCCCCATGAAGCTTCGTCAAAGGATTGCCCAAACATGAAAAGGGAGCTGGCTGTATTAAAACAAATGGCGAGAGACCATTCGTCTCACCGAGAGGCTGCCAAAACCATCAGAAAGCGGCGATATCGTCGCCGACGTTCGTTGAAGAAAATCAGCGTCTCTACCGCGTCTGTCGCATATCCACCGGCTCCACCACCCTTGCCGCCCAGACCGGTCACGGCTGATAGGAACCAGAATGCTGGAAAAAGTGAGACTGCGGTTGATGCAGCTTGGCCTAGGTTGCCAAGACCACAGCCACCCGCAAAGCCACAGCGCACATCGGCAACCACGAATGCTGAACCTCCCGCCGATAAACTGCCTGAAGAGGACAAACAAGTGATCGCGATGCTTCGATCAATGATGAACGCCATTCGCGTGCTCCTAGGCAAGCTAAAAACGCCGTCAGCTCAAAGTGCACTACAGGTACTGGATGCTCTAAATCCGGTACTTGCAAGCCTTGAGTAGACACCATGGCTCGTCCAATACTGTCATTTCGCACTGAGGTCAGACAAGCTTCGATTTTACAGTGGAACGCCAGAGGCTTGAGGTCCCGCATCTCATCCTTCCGTCAATATGTTTTCACAAATCGGATTCCCATAATCGTTATTTGTGAACCCAACGTACTTACTCCCATCAAACTGTCAGGGTACGAACCATTTTTGTCGTCGACGTGCGAGGAGCGCAGCAAAATTGTCGTTTACATCCGCACGGATTTTACGTATGCCCACCATGCAGTACAACCACATGATGACAATCAGTATGTCTGCCTACGTGTAAAAAAGAAACACGTGTCATTCACACTCATTGGTGTCTACTTATCGCCGTCAGGACGATTTGAATGCGATAGACTGCGAGACATATTGTTACATACCAGTGGTCCTTGGATTATAACGGGCGATTTCAACGCACATCACTTACTCTGGGGTAGCTCGGCAATCAATTCCAGAGGCAGGAATCTGGTAACATTCGCCAATGATCACGACCTTTGTGTGATGAATGACGGCAGTCCTACATACCTGCGAGGCCTCAAGTACAGCAGTTGCCTGGATTTGACTTTGGTATCACGATGCTTCAGCTCGCAAGTACAGTGGTTTTCAGACATAGAAACGCATGGAAGTGACCATATTCCCACTTACTTGAAGATCAGGGGGCTAAACAATTCCTCCTCGTCGAATGCAGTACAACGTATCGATTGGACTAAATTCAAGCTACATATGGAAAATGCATGCAGAGAAGACTTGGGCCATAGCCTAGAGGAAACCATCTCAGAGGCAATGAGAGAAGCTTCATGCCTCCTAACATTGAAAGCGAACCGTTCCCAATTTGACGTAGAACTGGAGAGGCTAACGGCACTTCGACGACGAGCTGAAAGGAGGTACAGGCGCACGAAGGCAGTTTGTGACCTGAGAATGGCACGAAGAACACAGAAGAAAATCCAGCGCCGTTTGGACAAATTGCAGGAACAACGTTGGAAGTCCTTTTGTGAATCCCTGGACCCTCGTAAACCACTTTCATACATCTGGAGGACAGTTCGTGGCCTCCGCTCGTCTCCACAACAGCGACATCCCTTCATGGCCTTAGCCCTACATCACTGCCAGACGCAACTTGAGGTGGCAAATAATTTTTGTGCGCGGATCGCCGGCGTGTGTGTCACCCCCCACGCCGAAGGTGTTAGTGTCGTCCCTGTGTCTCGCGTACCAGAAATGGAACTTCCATTTACTATGGAAGAACTTGACGCATCTTTGGCTGCTTCTCGACGTTCATCTTCACCAGGGCCTGACGGCATCACCTATGCAGCTCTTGTCCATCTTGGACGGGAGGCCAGGCAAGAGCTGTTGAATTACTACAACTGCTCATGGCGTGACGGAATTGTTCCTCTGCAATGGAAAATAAGTCGGCTTGTACCGCTACTAAAAACAGGGAAGTCGCCTTTAGACCTGACATCATATCGCCCTATTGCCCTGGCAAGTTGCGTAGGTAAAGTAATGGAAAAAATGATCCTTACACGCTTAGAATGGTACCTTGAACGCCACAGTATATACCCTGACTCAATGACAGGCTTTCGGCGAGGCAGGTCTTCAATAGACAATGTTATCGACCTGACAACGTACATACAGCAACAAAAATGTCTCAAGCGCATATCAGTGGCGCTCTTTCTTGATGTGAAAGGGGCGTACGATAATGTCACACATGAAGCGATCCTTGAATCACTGGAGGCTGTCGGAATCGGTGGCCGTATGTTTCAATGGATCAGAGACTATTTGACCAGAAGGTCCTTCTATGTGCAGACCGAAAATGGCCCCTCTGCCAACTATTATACCTACTGCGGCGTCCCACAGGGCGGGGTATTGAGCCCTATTCTGTTTAACCTAGCTATGATTGGCCTTGCTGAACTATTACCCAATACAATACACCTGTCGATCTACGCCGACGATATTTGTCTTTGGTCTTCTGCGGTGACTCGTCTTCAAGTACGCGCAAGAATTCAGCGGGCAGCCACCCTAACTTGTTCCTATCTCCGAAAACAAGGCCTTACTATGTCCATCGAAAAATGTGCGCTCATTGCCTTTACGCGCAAACCCATGTCACCGTACCCTGTTTCTCTCAATGGCCAGGATATTACATACCAGAAGTCTCACCGCTTCTTAGGTGTGATTATTGACAGGAACCTTTCATGGAGCCCCCACTGCATCTACCTGAAGCGGAGACTAATTTCAATTATACATATAATGAAGTTCCTGTGTGGAAAAACTTGGGGAACGTCGGTACGGTCCATGCTGCAGCTGTACAGAACACTGTTTCTGGGCTTTTTACGATACAGCTTGCCGGTTTTGGCGAATACATGCAAAACAAATATTCGTACCCTCCAAAGTTTGCAAGGCCAGGCTCTGCGGACATGTCTTGGACTTCCACGATGCGCCTCGACTCATGCAACAATCGTGATTGCTAGAGACTACTTGATTCCAACATACATCACGGTTGACAACCTCAGAGCACACATTCGACACCTGTGTCGCGTACCCAGTCATCACATTGCTGTTTTGCCGGCACAAAGACCTCAGGCCACGTTTTCGAAACTTGTTGCGACACATCAAGGCTGCCTTCCATCGGGATTTACACCAGCAGCAAGACCACTGTCACCCCCGTGGTGTCTACGGCAGCCACAAGTACACCTCACGATTCCGGGAATTACGAACAAGCTCAGTCATTCCACGGTAGCTCTACGACAGTTGACATTGTCATTGCTGAACGATGCATATGAGTTAAGAACGCAAGTTTACACCGATGGATCTGTCTCAGCCACCAGCTCCACAGGCGCTTTTATCATCCCGACCTTACAAGTCACAAGGAAGTTCAAAGTGTCCCACATAACGACTTCTACGGCTACAGAACTTGCCGCTCTACGTGCTGCAGTTAATTACATCGTAGAAACACCACCTCGAAAGTGGGTCATTTTTGTGACTCCAAGGCAGCCCTTCAGAGTCTGCAGTCAGCATTACGACGCAAGACACATGAACAACTGGTGTTTGAGACCAGAGAGGTTCTCCATCAAGCCCTCATGAACGGACATGACATCATCTTTCAATGGCTGCCGGGGCACTGTGGCATCGTTGGTAATGACCTTGCCGATGATGCCGCCCGGTCAGCCCATAAGGAAACCCTGACTGTTCCTATACCCTTATCGAGGACAGACGCTGCGAGGGGTCTTCGTTTACTCGCTCAAACCGAGAGAGAAACGTCATGGAGCAGCCCGATTTTTACGAACTGTCATCTCCAACGGCTGGATCCTACAATGAGGCTACAAATTCCATCGAACTTCCCCCGCCGTGATGCAACTTTACTTTGCCGCCTCTGGTTAGGAGTGGCTTTTACGAAAGCATACTCATTCCTTCTGGGCATGTCCGACACACCAATCTGTGACTCGTGCAACTGTGAGGAGACGGTGGAACACGTGTTGTGTTTTTGTCATCTTTATAAGACCGAACGTGACCTTCTCCGGAGTGTGTTAGACCGATTGGACAGCAGACCTTTTTCAGAGACAAAGATTCTTGGACCGTGGCCCCACGCGTCGCAGGCTTACAAAGCGACGCGGGCATTGTTACAGTTCATGAAGTCGACTGGCCTCAGTGACCGATTGTGAAGTGTGGGACAACCGCATGTGTTTATACTGCGAGTGCTTTCTTCCCTCTCTCTCTCCTTTCTTTTCATCCCTTTAAACCCCTTCCCCCGTGTAGGGTAGCAAACCGGACGTGCTTCTGGTTAACCTCCCTGCCTTTCCTTCTTTTTTCCTCCTCCTCCTCCTCACTTAACTTGCTTCTCGCCTCCCCACCACAGCTGTGCTGACTGCTGGCCACGGCTGTTGGCATGCTGCTTGCCGAGTATAGCACTTAATACGGACGGGTTTTCGTGCACTTGTCATGTGCCGTTCGCTATAGCCCCGAACACACAACTTGTCCACGGTTGTGCTTCTGGTATGTCCGAACAACACTTGCGGGACACTGTGTATATACAACTGGACAGTGCGCTGGGTGAACAGAGAGCATTCT